>NC_059223.1:3135840-3163340 GCF_020615455.1 Coregonus clupeaformis | reverse complement strand
CAGTACCAAAAAAAAAAGCAAGCATTCAGTTTTCCTGGCAACTTGTCGGTCTTAATTGCGTGTTAGTCAGACAGCCTGAAGCGCCATGTAAACAGCTGATGACTGTTAAGAACCAGTTATGAAGAGCGGGGCAGTCTGACAAGGAGTAGCCTATGCAGACTGACTAAACACAGACTATAGGAATTACTAGGGTTGGGGCGGTATCCAGATTTTCATATCGTCATACAGTCCTTCTCTCATACCGGGATATACGGTATTACCAGCTTTGTACACAAGGGGGGGCCGAAAACACGCAAAAAAAAAAAAACATTGAGTGTCCATTACCAGAATGATAACTAAATTAGCACAAGTAATAGCGAATTTCAATGGATAAATATGCTAACGAGCGCTAACGAAAATAAACAAATAGCCAAGACAGGCAATCGAGCTCATAAAGTTACACATACAGTACTCATTTTTGGTGAGTTTGGAAATTTACAAGCAAATGTGAAATGAGAGACATTGTGAGAAAATGAACAAAGTTTTGACACAAATGCTAGTCTGAAGAAAGAACAGTTCTGGATCTGGAGCAGCATGTCTACACGCTGGGTCTGTGTGGAGTCTGGAGTCGCTAGGGCAACGGGCCTGCCTGCTCTGAGAAGAGAAGAGGGGGGCCGAAAACGCAAGGAAATCAAGATGGTAGCAGCTGTACAGAGAAGTCATCCGAAGGGCTTTGACTTCTCAAACACGGCAGAACGCTAACACAATATGATGCCGCGCCACCTTATTAATTCAGCCACTTACTTAAATTAACTAGCAAATTAAACTTAGGGGGACAAGTTAATGCAGAATTCTGCGGGGTTTTTTCACGCAGGAAAAAAAAGAAAAAATGCATAAGAATATCTTTCAGCGTTTTTGTAAACGCAGACGTAAAATGCCTCGTTGTAATTTTTCCGCTCGGCATCAGACTAATTCCGCGCTTCAGTTTGACTTCTCCACTAGGATGGAGCATTCAGGAACGGCCATTCTATCAACAGTGTTCTGACTGATGTGAAGCTACTTTTCTCCAGTAATATGCAAGATTAACTTTAAGCAAAACATTTGGAAATATAGCTGGCTACATTCTTTCTATGATAAACATTAGAAATACGATGGCCATGCATAGTTTTTTACAAAAAAATACCTTGCTTTTTATAATAATAATAATATAATAATATGCCATTTAGCAGACGCTTTTATCCAAAGCGACTTACAGTCGTGCGTGCATACATTTTTGTGTATGGGTGGTCCCGGGGATCGAACCCACTACCTTGGCGTTACAAGCGCCATGCTCTACCAGCTGAGCTACAGAGCTCATTTACTTGTGTGGCTGACAGCCAAATAGCGTTTCACTTCTTGTTGTCATCTGATGAAAATTAAGCTATTTTCTGCCGAATGTTTGGAATCAACAAGACTCTTCCTAGAGCTGGCCGCCCGGCCAAACTGAGCAATCGGGGGAGAAGGGCTTTGGTCAGGATGTGACCAAGAACCCGATGGTCACTCTGACAGAGCTCAGGAGTTCCTCTGTGGAGATGGGAGAACCTTCCTTAAGGACAACCATCTCTGCAGCACTCCACCAATCAGGCCTTTACGGTAGAGTTGCCAGACGGAAGCCACTTCACAGCCCGCTTGGAGTTTGCCAAAAGGCACCTAAAGGACTCTGACCATGAGAAACAAGATTCTCTGGTCTGATGAAACCAAGATTAAACTCTTTGGCCTGAATGTCAAGCGTCACGTCTGGAGGAAACCTGACATCATCCCTACGGTGAAGCATGGTGGTGGCAGCATCATACTGTGGGGATGTTTTTCAGCGGCAGTCAGGATCGAGGAAAATATGAACGGAGCAAAGTACAGAGAGATCCTTGATGAAAACCTGCTCCAGAGCGCTCAGGACCTCAGACTGGGGCGAAGGTTCACCTTCCAACAGGACAACAACCCTAAGCACACAGCCAAGACAACACAGGAGTGGCTTCGGGACAAGTCTCTGAATGTCCTTGAGTGGCCCAGCCAGAGCCTGGACTTGAACCTGATCAAACATCTCTGGAGAGACTCTGGAGAGAGCTCCCCATCCAACCTGACAGAGCTTGAGAGGATCTGCAGAGAACTGGAGAAACTCCCCAAATACAGGTGTGGCAAGCTTGTAGCGTCATACCCAAGAAGACTGGAGGCTGTAATCGCTGCCAAAGGTGCTTCAACAAAGTACTGAGCAAAGGGTCTGAATACTTATGTAAATAAGGTATTTCTGTTTTTGTAAACATTTCTAAAAACCCGTTTTCACTTTCTCATTATGGGGTATTGTGAATAGATTGATGAGGAAAATAATTAATTTAATCAATTTTAGAATAAGGCTGTAACGTAACAAAATGTGAAAAAAGGGAATGGGTCTGAATACTTTCAGAATGCACTGCATATATGTATTTTTACTAATCGATACTTGGAGTCAAAGTATCGATTAAATATCATCAAAAATAATATCGCGATAAGTAACTGTATCGATATTTCCCCCCATCACTCCTTACAACATTCTTTCTATGATTACAACTCAAGTAACAGAAGTCTCAATAAGGTACAAACTACAAAGCATTAGCAAATCACTCCTGTTCCTACATAATGAAGAATAAAAAGGAAGGAGGAGGAAGGAAGGAAGGAAGGAAGGAAGGAAGGAAGGAAGGAAGATAAAGGAAGGAAGCAGAAAGAAGAAAGAAGGAAGCAGAAAGATGGAAGAAGGAAGATGGAGGAAGGAAGATGGAAGATGGAGGAAGGAGGAAGGAAGAAGGAGGAAGGAGGAAGTTGGAAGAAGGAGGAAGGAAGATGGAGGAAGGAAGAAGAAAGGCACTCTGGAATCAGACAGATACAGTAGATGCTAGACCGGCCCCGTGTCCATGTCTCATTACAGACCCTGTTAGAAGGACCAGAGGGGAGTGTCCTGTCTGTCCACGTCTCATTACAGACCCTGTTAGAAGGACCAGAGGGGAGTGTCCTGTCTGTCCACGTCTCATTACAGACCCTGTTAGAAGGACCAGAGGGGAGTGTCCTGTCTGTCCACGTCTCATTACAGACCCTGTTAGAAGGACCAGAGGGGAGTGTCCTGTCTGTCCACGTCTCATTACAGACCCTGTTAGAAGGACCAGAGGGGAGTGTCCTGTCTGTCCACGTCTCATTACAGACCCTGTTAGAAGGACCAGAGGGGAGTGTCCTGTCTGTCCACGTCTCATTACAGACCCTGTTAGAAGGACCAGGGGGGAGTGTCCTGTCTGTCCACGTCTCATTACAGACCCTGTTAGAAGGACCAGAGGGGAGTGTCCTGTCTGTCCACGTCTCATTACAGACCCTGTTAGAAGGACCAGAGGGGAGTGTCCTGTCTGTCCACGTCTCATTACAGACCCTGTTAGAAGGACCAGGGGGAGTGTCCTGTCTGTCCACGTCTCATTACAGACCCTGTTAGAAGGACCAGAGGGGAGTGTCCTGTCTGTCCACGTCTCATTACAGACCCTGTTAGAAGGACCAGAGGGGAGTGTCCTGTCTGTCCACGTCTCATTACAGGCCCTGTTAGAAGGACCAGAGGGGAGTGTCCTGTCTGTCCACGTCTCATTACAGACCCTGTTAGAAGGACCAGAGGGGAGTGTCCTGTCTGTCCACGTCTCATTACAGACCCTGTTAGAAGGACCAGGGGGAGTGTCCTGTCTGTCCACGTCTCATTACAGACCCTGTTAGAAGGACCAGAGGGGGAGTGTCCTGTCTGTCCACGTCTCATTACAGACCCTGTTAGAAGGACCAGAGGGGAGTGTCCTGTCTGTCCACGTCTCATTACAGACCCTGTTAGAAGGACCAGAGGGGAGTGTCCTGTCTGTCCACGTCTCATTACAGACCCTGTTAGAAGGACCAGAGGGGAGTGTCCTGTCTGTCCACGTCTCATTACAGACCCTGTTAGAAGGACCAGAGGGGAGTGTCCTGTCTGTCCAGGTGTTTCTGACCGGTCATCATCCCATCCTAACAGGCCTGTCGTCTGGCTCTCTCTGACACAGCTAACAATCAACCCCTGATTTATACCTGGGAGTTCAGGGAGACTGATACCTCTCCTAACAATGACATCAGTCACCACCAGAGGTAACAGGAAGTCAAAACACGAGCCATGATCCATCTGACTTCAGGGACATCAATGATCTGTTCCCTCTAAGTTGAGCCAGGGGCAATGAGGGACATCAATGATCTGTTCCCTCTAAGTTGAGCCAGGGGCAATGAGGGACATCAGTGATCTGTTCCCTCTAAGTTGAGCCAGGGGCAATGAGGGACATCAGTGATCTGTTCCCTCTAAGTTGAGCCAGGGGCAATGAGGGACATCAATGATCTGTTCCCTCTAAGTTGAGCCAGGGGCAATGAGGGACATCAATGATCTGTTCCCTCTAAGTTGAGCCAGGGGCAATGAGGGACATCAATGATCTGTTCCCTCTAAGTTGAGCCAGGGGCAATGAGGGACATCAATGATCTGTTCCCTCTAAGTTGAGCCAGGGGCAATGAGGGACATCAATGATCTGTTCCCTCTAAGTTGAGCCAGGGGCAATGAGGGACATCAGTGATCTGTTCCCTCTAAGTTGAGCCAGGGGCAATGAGGGACATCAATGATCTGTTCCCTCTAAGTTGAGCCAGGGGCAATGAGGGACATCAATGATCTGTTCCCTCTAAGTTGAGCCAGGGGAAATGAGGGACATCAATGATCTGTTCCCTCTAAGTTGAGCCAGGGGAAATGAGGGACATCAATGATCTGTTCCCTCTAAGTTGAGCCAGGGGCAATGAGGGACATCAATGATCTGTTCCCTCTAAGTTGAGCCAGGGGCAATGAGGGACATCAATGATCTGTTCCCTCTAAGTTGAGCCAGGGGCAATGAGGGACATCAATGATCTGTTCCCTCTAAGTTGAGCCAGGGGCAATGAGGGACATCAATGATCTGTTCCCTCTAAGTTGAGCCAGGGGCAATGAGGGACATCAATGATCTGTTCCCTCTAAGTTGAGCCAGGGGCAATGAGGGACATCAATGATCTGTTCCCTCTAAGTTGAGCCAGGGGCAATGAGGGACATCAATGATCTGTTCCCTCTAAGTTGAGCCAGGGGCAATGAGGGACATCAATGATCTGTTCCCTCTAAGTTGAGCCAGGGGCAATGAGGGACATCAATGATCTGTTCCCTCTAAGTTGAGCCAGGGGCAATGAGGGACATCAATGATCTGTTCCCTCTAAGTTGAGCCAGGGGCAATGAGGGACATCAATGATCTGTTCCCTCTAAGTTGAGCCAGGGGCAATGAGGGACATCAATGATCTGTTCCCTCTAAGTTGAGCCAGGGGCAATGAGGGACATCAATGATCTGTTCCCTCTAAGTTGAGCCAGGGGCAATGAGGGCAGAGCCTCTACCTGTCCTTTAATGTTGTTTGTCATACAGTAATGTCGTTCCCAGACACTCTGCCCAAATGCTGAAGGGTCTGGTGGACCAACGTGTCAAACTTGGCTCGTTCCCAGACACTCTGCCCAAATGCTGAAGGGTCTGGTGGACCAACGTGTCAAACTTGGCTCGTTCCCAGACACTCTGCCCAAATCCTGAAGGGTCTGGTGGACCAACGTGTCAAACTTGGCTCGTTCCCAGACACTCTGCCCAAATGCTGAAGGGTCTGGTGGACCAACGTGTCAAACTTGGCTCGTTCCCAGACACTCTGCCCAAATGCTGAAGGGTCTGGTGGACCAACGTGTCAAACTTGGCTCGTTCCCAGACACTCTGCCCAAATGCTGAAGGGTCTGGTGGACCAACGTGTCAAACTTGGCCTTCGTGGGGCCTCCCGAGTGGCGCAGTGGTCTAAGGCACTGCATCGTAGTGCTTGAGGCGTCACTACAGACCCGGGTTCGATCCCAGGCTGTGTCACAGCCGGCCGTGAACGGGAGACCCATGAGGCGGCGCACAATTGGCCCAGTGTGGTCCGGGTTAGGGGAGGGTTTGGCCAGGCCGGGATGTCCTTGTCTCATCGCGCTCTAGCGACTCCTTGTGGCGGGCCGGGCGCCTGCAAGCGGACTTTGGTCGGCAGTTGTACATTGTTTCCTCCGACACATTGGTGCGGCTGGCTTCCGGGTTAAGCGAGCAGTGTGTCAAGAAGCAGCGCCACTTGGCATGGTCATGTTTCGGAGGACACATGGCTCTCGACCTTCGCCTCGCCCGAGTCTGTACGGGAGTTGCAGTGATGGGACAAGACTGTAACTACCAATTGGATATCATGAAATTGGGGCGAAAAATAGGTAAAATTGAAGCAAGATAAGGAGAAACTCCTGGTGCATAGGCATTGGCTTAATCTACCAACCAATCATGTCCCACAATACCCTCCCCCTACATGTCTTGTGCACCTCAAGTTCCTGCCCGGGTCGCAGTCGTGTGATTCGCTAAAATTAAAAATGATGAGAAATACTTTACTCAGTAAGGTCACTCCCATTAAGGCCAACTATGAACGGTTGATATACCAGCCTTATATAGGCTGGGACGACGTGAACGGTTGATATACCAGCCTTATATAGGCTGGGACGACGTGAACGGTTGATATACCAGCCTGATATAGGCTGGGACGACGTGAACGGTTGATATACCAGCCTTATATAGGCTGGGACGACGTGAACGGTTGATATACCAGCCTTATATAGGCTGGGACGACGTGAACGGTTGATATACCAGCCTGATATAGGCTGGGACGACGTGAACGGTTGATATACCAGCCTTATATAGGCTGGGCGCAATAGCCTGGGACGACGTTCGTCACACAATGACAGAGGACTAGCTCATGCATTGCTACATTTATAGCAGAATATACTGAGAATAAATACCTTAGAAACTAGAGCTTAAGCTTAAATCAATGTTCCGCTAAATACATTATCCCATTAGAGTTTGCAAAAACGGCAGAATCCAAACGTCACGTCGACCCAAAATGGTTTGACTTGATAACGTGTCTGCCTGTATACTGTGGTTTTGCATTTCCTCCATGACTGCAGCAAGGGACATTCCCCAAAAAATTTTTTGCTCAGAAATGCCACCGTATTATTAGATCAAACTGAAGGAAATGATTGAATGATTTAATTTACCACTGATGTTTATCATCAGTCAAGAAGACAAGGTGGCATTTCATACAGAGTTATATTAGCATAGAAAACCCACCAGTGTGTTTCCTTCTCTCCGGTTGGTTCTGTCAGCACAGGTTAATATGCCTCCATCCAGACATGCGGCGGTCCTTCCTCTCAGGTTGTGGCCTAAATGGCGCCCTATTCCCTATATAGTGTGCACTACTTTAGACCAAGGCACTATGGGCTCTGGTCAAAAGTAGTGCACACTAAATAGGGAAGAGAGTGCCATTTAGGATGCTATCTTTCTCTGTTCTCCTCCTGTAACACCTTCCAACCTGTTTTCCTCCTGTAACACCTTCCAACAGCAGTCAGTCTGTAATACAGATTCCCCTGAGTCCTCTCTGTCTCCCCTCTCTCTGTTCTCCTCCTGTAACACCTTCCAACAGCAGTCAGTCTGTAACACAGATTCCCCTGAGTCCTCTCTGTCTCCCCTCTCTCTCTGTTCTCCTCCTGTAACACCTTCCAACAGCAGTCAGTCTGTAATACAGATTCCCCTGAGTCCTCTCTGTCTCCCCCCTCTCTCTCTGTTCTCCTCCTGTAACACCTTCCAACAGCAGTCAGTCTGTAACACAGATTCCCCTGAGTCCTCTCTGTCTCCCCTCTCTCTCTCTGTTCTCCTCCTGTAACACCTTCCAACAGCAGTCAGTCTGTAACACAGATTCCCCTGAGTCCTCTCTGTCTCCCCTCTCTCTCTGTTCTCCTCCTGTAACACCTTCCAACAGCAGTCAGTCTGTAACACAGATTCCCCTGAGTCCTCTGTCTCCCCTCTCTCTCTGTTCTCCTCCTGTAACACCTTCCAACAGCAGTAAGTCTGTAACACAGATTCCCCTGAGTCCTCTCTGTCTCCCCTCTCTCTCTCTGTTCTCCTCCTGTAACACCTTCAACAGCAGTCAGTCTGTAACACAGATTCCCCTGAGTCCTCTCTGTCTCCCCTCTCTCTCTGTTCTCCTCCTGTAACACCTTCCAACAGCAGTCAGTCTGTAATACAGATTCCCCTGAGTCCTCTCTGTCTCCCCTCTCTCTCTCTGTTCTCCTCCTGTAACACCTTCAACAGCAGTCAGTCTGTAACACAGATTCCCCTGAGTCCTCTCTGTCTCCCCTCTCTCTCTCTGTTCTCCTCCTGTAACACCTTCCAACAGCAGTCAGTCTGTAACACAGATTCCCCTGAGTCCTCTCTGTCTCCCCTCTCTCTCTGTTCTCCTCCTGTAACACCTTCCAACAGCAGTCAGTCTGTAATACAGATTCCCCTGAGTCCTCTCGGTCTCCCCTCTCTCTCTGTTCTCCTCCTGTAACACCTTCCAACAGCAGTCAGTCTGTAACACAGATTCCCCTGAGTCCTCTCTGTCTCCCCTCTCTCTCTGTTCTCCTCCTGTAACACCTTCCAACAGCAGTCAGTCTGTAACACAGATTCCCCTGAGTCCTCTCTGTCTCCCCTCTCTCTCTGTTCTCCTCCTGTAACACCTTCCAACAGCAGTCAGTCTGTAACACAGATTCCCCTGAGTCCTCTCTGTCTCCCCTCTCTCTCTCTGTTCTCCTCCTGTAACACCTTCCAACAGCAGTTAGTCTGTAACACAGATTCCCCTGAGTCCTCTCTGTCTCCCCTCTCTCTCTGTTCTCCTCCTGTAACACCTTCAACAGCAGTCAGTCTGTAATACAGATTCCCCTGAGTCCTCTCTGTCTCCCCTCTCTCTCTGTTCTCCTCCTGTAACACCTTCCAACAGCAGTCAGTCTGTAATACAGATTCCCCTGAGTCCTCTCTGTCTCCCCTCTCTCTCTGTTCTCCTCCTGTAACACCTTCCAACAGCAGTCAGTCTGTAACACAGATTCCCCTGAGTCCTCTCTGTCTCCCCTCTCTCTCTGTTCTCCTCCTGTAACACCTTCCAACAGCAGTCAGTCTGTAACACAGATTCCCCTGAGTCCTCTCTGTCTCCCCTCTCTCTCTGTTCTCCTCCTGTAACACCTTCCAACAGCAGTCAGTCTGTAACACAGATTCCCCTGAGTCCTCTCTGTCTCCGTGCTTCAGTCTTAAGCCCTTAGAGTATACATTTGAAACATATAAAGTATAGAAGGTTGGTGTATAGAAGGTTGGTGTCCCTCACCTGGAGTATGCTGCTAACCACCATATAAAGTATAGAAGGTTGGTGTCCCTCACCTGGAGTATGCTGCTAACCACCATATAAAGTATAGAAGGTTGGTGTCCCTCACCTGGAGTATGCTGCTAACCACCATATAAAGTATAGAAGGTTGGTGTCCCTCACCTGGAGTATGCTGCTAACCACCATATAAAGTATAGAAGGTTGGTGTCCCTCACCTGGAGTATGCTGCTAACCACCATATAAAGTATAGAAGGTTGGTGTCCCTCACCTGGAGTATGCTGCTAACCACCATATAAAGTATAGAAGGTTGGTGTCCCTCACCTGGAGTATGCTGCTAACCACCACGTATAGTCTGCCACACACAGACGGATCCTCTCCCTGCTCTATATCCTCTTAGGCCCCAGCTTCCTCTTAAGGGCAGACTGAGGACATCTGAAAGGCAGAGACAGACTCAGGTTGGGTTGCCAGGTTGGGTTTCCAGGTTGGGTTGCCAGATTGGGTTGCCAGGTTGGGTTGCCAGGTTGGGTTGCCAGGTTGGGTTGCCAGGTTGGGTTGAAGTGGAGAGGGTTTCAGAACCCAGACACAGACCCTTACAGTTACCTGCCAGAAGGAGTTCAATGCCAGACAAGATTTCTGGTTCAGACGCCGCTCTCTAACCCACAGATGTTTCTGGTTCAGACGCCGCTCTCTAACCCACAGATGTTTCTGGTTCAGACGCCGCTCTCTAACCCACAGATGTTTCTGGTTCAGACGCCGCTCTCTAACCCACAGATGTTTCTGGTTCAGACGCCGCTCTCTAACCCACAGATGTTTCTGGTTCAGACGCCGCTCTCTAACCCACAGATGTTTCTGGTTCAGACGCCGCTCTCTAACCCACAGATGTTTCTGGTTCAGACGCCGCTCTCTAACCCACAGATGTTTCTGGTTCAGACGCCGCTCTCTAACCCACAGATGTTTCTGGTTCAGACGCTGCTCTCTAACCCACAGATGTTTCTGGTTCAGACGCTGCTCTCTAACCCACAGATGTTTCTGGTTCAGACGCCGCTCTCTAACCCACAGATGTTTCTGGTTCAGACGCCGCTCTCTAACCCACCGATGTTTCTGGTTCAGACGCCGCTCTCTAACCCACAGATGTTTCTGGTTCAGACGCCTGCTCTCTAACCCACAGATGTTTCTGGTTCAGACGCCGCTCTCTAACCCACAGATGTTTCTGGTTCAGACGCCTGCTCTCTAACCCACAGATGTTTCTGGTTCAGACGCCGCTCTCTAACCCACAGATGTTTCTGGTTCAGATGCCTGCTCTCTAACCCACAGATGTTTCTGGTTCAGACGCCTGCTCTCTAACCCACAGATGTTTCTGGTTCAGACGCCTGCTCTCTAACCCACAGATGTTTCTGGTTCAGACGCCTGCTCTCTAACCCACAGATGTTTCTGGTTCAGACGCCTGCTCTCTAACCCACAGATGTTTCTGGTTCAGACGCCTGCTCTCTAACCCACAGATGTTTCTGGTTCAGACGCCCGCTCTCTAACCCACAGATGTTTCTGGTTCAGATCGTTGGCACAGACAGGTCTGGTGACATTTAGGTTGGACTCAATCTACCACCTGGTCCAAAGTAGTGCACTCATAGGGAGTATGTCATTTGGGATGCAGTCCTATGGGTTATGTTTGGAAACACTACTGATGGTGTTGAGAGTGACGAGCTGGCCTTCATCAGCAACCAGAACTATTCTAATCCACTGCCTCTCCAATTCTGGAAAATAAAACATGTCTTCACAAAGTTGAACAGAAGAACGTTAAGCTAGTCTATTTGTTTTCTTGAATGAAAGGAATTTGGAGGAGGTGGCTAGGGCTGGCTAGAGATGCCAGAGAATAACAGGAAGGGACCGCAAAATGTTAGCACAACTCAGGCTTCAGTTGGCAAGACTTCTATGTAAAATACCTAGAAAATGCTCCAGCTTACCTGGACACAACATGTCCTGTTCTGAAGACCAAGGTGTGAGATTGAGCAATGTGTGTTTTCCTAAATATGTTCTCCCCTCTACAGGTATCCCGCCCAGGTAGGGTTAGTACAAACAGTCCTCCCACCTGTAACCCAGCAAACATGCTGTCACAGAGCTGACGGCTGCCTTACGCAACATACATATCTATAGCTGCTGGGGGAATATCTTTAAATTAAAGCCAGGGGCACAAAATATACATCTCCTTCAAATGTTGATATTTGGTTGCATTGACAACCAAAACACAATTCAATATCACTTTTGCAATTCAGTAAATAGCCTATTAACTTCTAAACTAGTTAAAGACCAGTTGAAAAACGGGGAGGTGTTGGGTTGTGGGTTCAAAATGCACCGCTTCTCTTTAAATACATCACTCATTGCTTAAAGCCACACCCAGGCACAGCTACCAAACGGAGCAAACATATCTCCTCTGTTCAAGAAAGTTCAAGAACGTTTTGGGAAAACGTGTCATTCAGTACAAACCGTTGCGCAACGTAGCAAACGTTCAAGCGAACTGAACACACACCCTCTTAGGTCACATTAATGTTCTATTACACAACGGGTGGGTCTAATCCTGAATGCTGATTGGTTAAAAACTGCATTCCAGCAGGTGTCTAATCCACAAATTACCACAGGCTAAATCTATGACGTTATAATGACTATTTACTCTGTTCCATCTGACTGCCCAATCCACTGTCTCATCAGCCCAGCCAGGCAATTTATAAACTTGATCTCCACTTTAAAAACCATCTAGACATTATCTCACATTTCTTTTAGACTAACATTTGGTTTTCAACAGCGGAGATTTGTATAAGCCTTGCTGTATGTCTCCGACATTTGCAACATTGTTTTCAATATTCAAATTAAATCTCCAGCTGTCCCATAGTAATGAACGGGTTGGGACGAGACAGACAGGCAGCATTTCTCAGCCAGTCGAAATCATGAATCAGCTGACAACATTTTTATGGATATATACAAAGAAATGTAAATTGAAAAAAGGTAAAAGGAAACGAAGTGCAGCTGGTTTGCATCTTTCCAGCTTCAGTTTGAAGTGACTGTGTTAGCTGTGTTGTTAGCTAGCTCCTCTGAACAACAGTGTCCTGAGGTGTGAGCATATTTTCTTTGCCAGGCGAAATGGCACCTCATTAGCTCATTGTTATGGATGTTTCCAAATAAATGTCACTAGAAAATCAAAATCAAATCAAATTTTATTGGTCACATGCGCCGAATACAACAGGTGCAGACATTACAGTGAAATGCTTACTTACAGCCCTTAACCAACAGTGCATTTATTTTTAACAAAAAAAGTAAAAATAAAACAACAACAAAAAAAGTGTTGAGAAAAAAAGAGCAGAAGTAAAATAAAATAACTGTAGGGAGGCTATATATACAGGGGGGTACCGGTGCAGAGTCAATGTGCGGGGGCACCGGCTAGTTGAGATAGTTGAAGTAATATGTACATGTGGGTAGAGTTAAAGTGACTATGCATAAATACTTAACAGAGTAGCAGCAGCGTAAAAAGTATGGGGTGGGGGGGTAGTGCAAATAGTATGGGTAGCCATGATTAGCTGTTCAGGAGTCTTATGGCTTGGGGGTAGAAGCTGTTGAGAAGTCTTTTGGACCTAGACTTGGCACTCCGGTACCGCTTGCCGTGCGGTAGCAGGGAGAACAGTCTATGACTAGGGTGGCTGGAGTCTGTGACAATTTTGAGGGCCTTCCTCTGACACCGCCTGGTATAGAGGTCCTGGATGGCAGGAAGCTTGGCCCCAGTGATGTACTGGGCCGAACGCACTACCCTCTGTAGTGCCTTGCGGTCGGAGGCCAAGCAGTTGCCATACCAGGCGGTGATGCAACCAGTCAGGATGCTCTCGATGGTGCAGCTGTAGAATTTTTTGAGGATCTGAGGACCCACGCCAAATCTTTTCAGTCTCCTGAGGGGGAATAGGCTTTGTCGTGCCCTCTTCACGGCTGTCTTGGTTTGTTTGGACCATGATAGCTCGTTGGTGATGTGGACACCAAGGAACTTGAAGCTCTCAACCTGTTCCACTACAGCCCCGTCGATGAGAATGGGGGCGTGCTCAGTCCTCTTTTTTTTCCTGTAGTCCACAATCATCTCCTTTGTCTTGGTCACGTTGAGGGAGAGGTTGTTGTCCTGGCACCACACGGCCAGGTCTCTGACCTCCTCCCTATAGGCTGTCTCATCGTTGTCGGTGATCAGGCCTACCACTGTTGTGTCGTCGGCAAACTTAATGATGGTGTTGGAGTCGTGCCTGGCCATGCAGTCATGGGTGAACAGAGAGTACAGGAGGGGACTGAGCACGCACCCCTGAGGGGCCCCCGTGTTGAGGATCAGTGTGGCAGATGTGTTGTTACCTACCCTTACCACCTGGGGGCGGCCCGTCAGGAAGTCCAGGATCCAGTTGCAGAGGGAGGTGTTTAGTCCCAGGATCCTTAGCTTAGTGATGAGCTTAGAGGGCACTATGGTGTTGAATGCTGAGCTGTAGTCAATGAATAGCATTCTCACGTAGGTTTTCCTCTTGTCCAGGTGGGAAAGGGCAGTGTGGAGTGCAATAGAGATTGCATCATCTGTGGATCTGTTGGGGCGGTATGCAAATTGAAGTGGGTCTAGGGTTTCTGGGATAATGCTGTTGATGTGACCAGCCTTTCAAAGCACTTCATGGCTACAGACGTCAGTGCTACGGGTCGGTAGTCATTTAGGCAGGTTATCTTAGAGTCCTTGGGCACGGGGACTATGGTGGTCTGCTTGAAACATGTTGGTATTACAGACTCAGTCAGGGACATGTTGAAAATGTCAGTGAAGACACTTGCCAGTTGGTCAGCACATGCTCGGAGTACACGTCCTGGTAATCCGTCTGGCCCTGCGGCCTTGTGAATGTTGACCTGCTTAAAAGTCTTACTCACATCGGCTACGGAGAGCGTGATCACATAGTCATCCGGAACAGCTGGTGCTCTCATGCATGCTTCAGTGTTGCTTGCCTCGAAGCGAGCATAGAAGTGGTTTAGCTCGTCTGGTAGGCTTGTGTCACTGGGCAGCTCGCGGCTGTGCTTCCCTTTGTAGTCTGTAATAGTTTTCAAGCCCTGCCACATCCGACGAGCGTCAGAGCCAGTGTAGTACGATTCAATCTTAGCCCTGTATTGACTCTTTGCCTGTTTGATGGTTCGTCGGAGGACATAGCGGGATTTCTTATAACAGCTTAAACAAATGCAAATGCAGCTACTTTGCTGTTATTCTGGCTACACTTTTTGACGTGACTGTAAATTAGCCGTAGTTGGCTTGCTAGCAAGCAAGGAATAAGAACGTTGCCAGCCAGTATGGCAATGGAACATTTAGAACGAACGACTGGGTCGCGTCCATAGATACAGAACAAAAAGACTGAACGACTGGGTCGCATCCATAGATACAGAACAAAAAGACTGAACGACTGGGTCGCGTCCATAGATACAGAACAAAAAGACTGAACGACTGGGTCGCATCCATAGATACAGAACAAAAAGACTGAAAGACTGGGTCGCGTCCATAGATACAGAACAAAAAGAATGAAAGACTGGGTCGCGTCCATAGATACAGAACAAAAAGAATGAAAGACTGGGTCGCGTCCATAGATACAGAACAAAAAGACTGAACGACTGGGTCGTGGCTCTGGCAACCGAACTGATAGAATGAATGACAGGCCGGCTTGGGTAGCAACCCTAGATTTATGTCGGGACTATATCTTGTGGAAGGATGAAATAGTATGAATAAATTAATAAAAATAACGTTTTTACTGAAAATCTGTCAATCATTATTTTAATATGGTGGTAACCCATTGTATAAAAGTGATAATGCCCTCGAAGCTGGTGTTTGGAGGATATATTGGCATGGTTTGCCAGCCTGAGACGAACAACACCTGTGACAATAATATATCCTCCAAACACCAGCATCTCGGGTATTACCACTTAAATAATGCCCTAAAAGTCTCTGGTCAAATAGTTTGCTAGTTCCTTTCCCCATCCTCTCTCTGCTAGGCCCACTAAGAGAGAAGTAACGTTACATCTTTCTCCAATAAACTGTAGCTTTCACCTATCACCTCCTTTTAAAAAAATGTTTTAATGACGATATAATACAAAATGACTAGGAAGCTAGGTAGGGAGAAACATATCAAACTCTGTATGGATCACGTTTAGCTGACATTAGCTAGCTAACATTGCCTGGCTCTAGCTGAGTCTTGTGTAACTTTATTGGTTTGGATGTAGCTCAGTTGGTAGAGCATGGCGTTTGCAACGCCAGGGTTGTGGGTTCGATTCCCACGGGGGGCCAGTATGAAAAAATAAATAAAAAATCATGTATGCACTCACTAACTGTAAGTCGCTCTGGATAAGAGCGTCTGCTAAATGACTAAAATGTAAATGGAAAAATGAGTCCAACCAACACACAGTCTCCAGATGTTCTGTCCCAAAGCTAACTGGCGCCAATGCCTTCCCAGCGAGCTAACCAACTAGCTAACGTTGCCTGACTCTAGCTGAGTCTCCAGATGTTCTGTCCCAAAGCTAACTGGCGCCAATGCCTTCCCAGCGAGCTAACCAACTAGCTAACGTTGCCTGGCTCTAGCTGAGTCTCCAGATGTTCTGTCCCAAAGCTAACTGGCGCCAATGCCTTCCCAGCGAGCTAACCAACTAGCTAACGTTGCCTGGCTCTAGCTGAGTCTCCAGATGTTCTGTCCCAAAGCTAACTGGCGCCAATGCCTTCCCAGCGAGCTAACCAACTAGCTAACGTTGCCTGGCTCTAGCTGAGTCTCCAGATGTTCTGTCCCAAAGCTAACTGGCGCCAATGCCTTCCCAGCGAGCTAACCAACTAGCTAACGTTGCCTGACTCTAGCTGAGTCTCCAGATGTTCTGTCCCAAAGCTAACTGGCGCCAATGCCTTCCCAGCGAGCTAACCAACTAGCTAACGTTGCCTGGCTCTAGCTGAGTCTGTGTAACTTCTTGGTTTGGAGTCCAACCAACACACCGACTCCCAAAGCTAACTGGCGCCAATGCCTTCCTAGCGAGCTAGCTAACGTTAGCTAGATGGATATTCTCAAAGCTAAACAGGATCGTTGTCAGGAGCAACGTTGGTTGTAGTGTAAAATGTTGGGAATAAAAACGATCAAAGGACCTTTTACGAAACCCTAAAAGTTGCACTCCACAATTACTAACATTATTTGACCTTTTATCTGGCTACAAATCTACAAACTTACCAGTGAAACTCCAACATCTTTCCACAGAGTTTCTTTGTAGCTAGCTACTAGCGTCGGTCGAGTAGCTGGTTTCCATTAGATAACACAGCCTCAAAGTCGGATACATCACAAACATTTATGAACACAAAAATGTGCTTTTTGGTCTTAATTTAGGGTTAGGCATAAAGTTAGCAGTGTGGTTAAGGTGAATGTTAAGGTTAGGTTTAAAATCCGATTTTAAGAAGATCATTTGTAGAAATGGGCGGGGTGTACGACTTTGTGACTGTGTTAACTAGTGACGACCCGAGTAGCTTGTGGAGTGATGCAAGCGTGTGATTGGTTACTGTTTGGACATGCGATTGAGTCTCCACTGTTAATTGGCCTAGACACATGTGAATCACTCAGTGCAAGCGTGTGATTGGTTACTGTTTAGACATGCCATTGAGTCTCCACTGTTAATTGGCCTGGACACATGTGAATCACTCAGTGCAAGCGTGTGATTGGTTACTGTTTAGACATGCCATTGAGTCTCCACTGTTAATTGGCCTGGACACATGTGAATCACTCAGTGCAAGCGTGTGATTGGTTACTGTTTAGACATGCCATTACATTTACATTTACATTTTAGTCATTTAGCAGACGCTCTTATCCAGAGCGACTTACAGTTAGTGCATACATTATTTTATCGAACCCACAACCCTGGCGTTGCAAACGCCATGCTCTACCAACTGAGCTACATCCCCTGCCGGCCAAATCCCTCCCCTACCCTGGACGACGCTGGGCCAATTGTGCGCGCCGCCCCATGGGTCTCCCGGTCGCAGCCGGCTACGACTGAGCCTGGATTCGAACCAGTTGACATGTGATTGAGTTTCCACTGTTAATTGGCCCGGATACATGTGAATCACTCAGTGCAAGCGTGGCCTGAGCACTTGCACACTGGTCAAGATCAGGGATGGCCAACACAAAGTGCAATTTCGAAATGTGGTTGTGCTTCAGAAGTTTTTGTCTTGTTAGGTCAGTCACTGATAGTCAATTAACCCATGTCATCAAAAACATTTTTGATTGCTAAATTATTTTAGCGGCCAGCTATCTAAACTTTTTATCGTGGTTGAATATCTGGCCCGGGGCCCCCATTGATTTTGTTAGTCAGTCTCACATAGATATCATATTAAACACTGCAAACATTTCTCTCCAGCCAATGGCAGAATGTGTACAATTGCAGGAAATTAGCTGTTAAACAGTAACTTACCCTCTCCACCTTTTGGCAACATTTTTAGAATTGTATGAAATGAGTTATAAAATTGCAAAATCTTCTCTCCACCCTATGGAAAATTGTGTAGAATTGCAGCAGACTTGCTTTAACTGCAATATTTTCTCTACACCCCATGGCAAAATGTGTAGAATTTCACAAAATCTACTCCAAAACATTAAAAATGTCTCTCCGCTGTCAAGAGGGGCACCACAAAAGTGTTTTGCTCGCGATGTGGGGGGGGGTAGGGGAATGGACGTGGGTAGGTAGACTGCGGCCCCTCATCAAAGTTGCCCTCCCTGGTCTAGATAGACTGGCTGGATGCACAACCACAATCTTCCAGAGGATTTGTAAGTTAATATTTTCATTCTTACAACCCCAAATATCTTTATAAAGAGTAGACATGTCTGTGTAGTGCTGTGCAAATGTTTTTTTATTGTTATTCGTCTCTCATTATCCAATAGCAAGTCAGTATAATAATAATACAGTATTCCCACATACTGTAGCTAAGTGAAAGACATGACCTCTGACCCTTCTGTTGGACATACTGCAGCTAGGTGAAATACATGACCTCTGACCCTTCTGTTGGACATACTGCAGCTAGGTGAAATACATGACCTCTGACCCTTCTGTTGGACATACTGCAGCTAGGTGAAATACATGACCTCTGACCCTTCTGTTGGACATACTGCAGCTAGGTGAAAGACATGACCTCTGACCCTTCTGTTGGACATACTGCAGCTAGGTGAAAGACATGACCTCTGACCCTTCTGTTGGACATACTGCAGCTAGGTGAAATACATGACCTCTGACGCTTCTGTTGGACATACTGTAGCTAGGTGAAATACATGACCTCTGACCCTTCTGTTGGATATACTGTAGCTAGGTGAAATACATGACCTCTGACCCTTCTGTTGGACTGGACTGAATGTGACCGAGTGAAAATCAGGATGAAAATACAACTTGTGTTCTCTACAGTGTCTGTATCCTATCTCTTCCCTATATAGTGCACTACATTTATCCAGAGCCCTATGGTCCCTGGTCAAAGGTAGTGCATTACATAGGGAGCAGGGTTCCATTTGGGACGTAACCCTAATGACGTCATCTCTAGCTGTCTCCAGATGCAGTCTGTAGTTTGGACAAAATGTCACATTAGCACATGCTGTAAATGCAGAGTTCTCCTTTGAGCGGCCCAGCTTGGGGAGTCCTACCCAGTCTTACCCAGTCCTACCCAGTCCTACCCAGTCCTCTGGGATGTTAGAGAATACCTCTCCTTTATCTACTAGATCCCCCCCCCTCTGCAGTCACAGGTGTGCATCCCAAATGGCACCATATTCCCTATATAGTGCACTACTTTACCAGAACCCTCTATGGGCCATGGTCTAAAGTAGTTCGCTATATAAGGGTGCCATTTGGGATGCAGAGAAGCCTCTGGATGTGCCAGATACCCTTCGTCAAAAGGCAGGACGTGCCACACTTCAGTGGTGAGGGGGGCAAACCGAACCCACTGAAATGATTATTATTGTTAATGACATCTGTTTGTGTATTGACAGAGCTGACATCCTTAGTATCCCTCAGAGTGGGATTTAGACATATAGAGAAATAAAGCACATGAGCAACAGTATTAATTCAGAAAAGCTCTCATTTTATTTACTTTGTTTCTGGGCAAAAGCCAAGGTTAACATTTTGGCACAGACATGTTTCATTTAATTTCCGTACAACAACCCGTCGAATCGCAGATAAAAACAAACGCTTTCAAAGCAAAAAAAGAGTCATAAAAAAAAAGACAGGACTTCAGAACATTCCTATGTTGTGTCTTGTTGTGAGTGAATAGTTAGAAACGGAAAGGGTTTAAGTGACAGATAGCATAACAACTTAAACAACAACGTTGACAAGCAGCTCAAGCGCTCAAATTAAACAATGTTCAACACTGCGGCTGCACTCGGTCTTCCAGACAAGCAGCTGGTACCACGCTAGTCAAGGCTTGTGTCCCAAAATGGCACCCTATTCCCTATATAGTGCTCTACTTTAGACCAGACGCCTATGGGACCTGCTCAAAAGCAATGCACTATCAAGGGAATAGGGGTGCCATTTGGGACGAACCACGGTCTTTTCTTCTTACAAGGCACAACATCCCTCTATTAAAACACATCACCTTTTACTTTGCTCATTGGAGAGTTTGTGGCTTTAAAACTACAATAACAACTGAATGATTGCGCCAGAGATATATTTACAGTAGGCTGTATCCCTATGGGGGCTCTGGATTGTGCTCTCTAAAGACAGTATGGAGGGGAGTGTTTATTGTCAGTAAACTGATTGTTTTACGTTGCCACATTATAGACAGACAAGAGTATCAATGAGCTCAGCTCTAAATTAAGATTTCATGTGAATCTTTGGCAAAACATACAGTACCAGTCAAAAGTTTGGACACACCTACTCATTCAAGGGTTTTTCTTTATTTTTTACTATTTTCTACATTGTAGAATAATAGTGAAGACATCAAAACTATGAAATAACACATATGGAATCATGTAGTAACCAAAAAAGTGTTAAACAAAATCAAAATATATTTTATATTTGAGATTCTTCAAATAGCCACCCTTTGCCTTGATGACAGCTTTGCACACTCTTGGCGTTCTCTCAACCAGCTTCATGAGGTTGTCACCTGGAATAACAGGTGTGCCTTCTTAAAAGTTAATTTGTGGAATTTATTTCCTTCTTAATGCGTTCGAGGCAATCAGTTGTGCTGTAACAAGGTAGGGGGGCTATACAGAAGATAACCCTGTTTTGTAAAAGACCAAGTCCATATTATGGCAAGAACAGCTCAAATAAGCAAAGAGAAACAACAGTCCATCATTACTTTAAGACATGAAGGTCAGTCAATACGGAAAATGTCAAGAACTTTGAACGTTTCTTCAAGTGCAGTCGCAAAAACCATCAAGCGCTATGATGAAACTGGCTCTCATGTGGACCACCACATGAATGGAAGACCCAGAGTTACCTCTGATGCAGAGGATAAGTTCATTAGAGTTACCAGCCTCAGACACATCTCAACATCAACTGTTCAGAGGAGACTGCGTGAATCAGGCCTTCATGGTCGAATTGCTGCAAAGAAACCACTAATAAAGGACACCAATAAGAAGAAGAGACCTGCTTGGGCCAAGAAACACGAGCAATGGACATTAGACCGGTGGAAATCTTTAATTTGGTCTTGAGTCCAAATTGGAGATTTTTGGTTCCAACCGCCGTGTCTTTGTGAGATGCGGTGTGGGTGAACGGATGATCTCCACATGTGTGGTTCCCACCGTGAAGAATGGAGGAGGAGGTGTGATGGTGTGGGGATGCTTTGCTGGTGACACTGTCTGCGATTTATTTAGAATTCAAGGCACACTTAACCAGCATGGCTACCACAGCATTCTGCAGCGATACGTAATCCCATCTGGTTTTGGCTTAATGGGACTATCAATTGTTTTTCAACAGGACAATGACCCAACACACCTCCAGGCTGTGTAAGGGCTATTTGACCAAGAAGGAGAGTGATGGAGTGCTGCATCAGATGACCTGGCCTCCACAATCCCCTGACCTCAACCCAATTGAGATGGTTTGAGATGAGTCGGACGGCAGAGTGAAGGAAAAGTAGCCAACAAGTGCTCAGCATATGTGGCAACTCCTTCAAGACTGTTGGAAAAGCATTCCAGGTGAAGCTGGTTGAGAAAATACCAAGAATGTGCAAAGCTGTCATCAAGGCAAAGGGTGGCTATTTTGAAGAATCTCAAATCTCAAACATATTTTGATTTGTTTAACACTTTTTTGGTTACTCCATGATTCCATATGTGTTATTTCATAGATTTGATGTCTTCACTATTATTCTACAATGTATAAAAAATAGTAAAAATAAAGAAAAACCCTTGAATGAGTAGGTGTGTCCAAAACGTTTGACTGGTACTGTATGTACCAGTCCATTATACATTTAACTAATTTATGATTAAAACAACTTCATTACATAAATACACAATAGAACAGTGTGTTCATCTCACCTATGTATTATTAAGATAGGTTTGTGTTAAGATATTGTAAAAGGTCAAACATGGGCACTATTGTTGTGCATCCACGAAATGACAATAATAATAATAATAATAATATGCCATTTAGCAGACGCTTTTATCCAAAGCGACTTACAGTCATGTGCGCATACATTTTTACGTATGGGGGTGGTCCCGGGGATCGAACCCACTACCCTGGGCGTTACAAGCGCCATGCTCTACCAGCTGAGCTACCGTCACCTTTGACACCTGTCCACCCGCTTTACACAACAAAAGAAAAAGCACATTAGCCTAAATCCTAAATCAGCATGAATCCCTCTAATGTAGCAGTAACAGAGTAAGGCAATGGATGACAGGATCTAGAGACATCATCATATTAAAGAAATTGTCACTTTAAGCTCTTCTATAAAACTTTGGTCATTAATAAAACAAATCTTTTTTTTTTTAGCTTTTGCAAAGTTTTTTTTTGTAGCAGCATTTACAAAGAAATGTCTTCTGTTGTTTTATATCAGAGAAGCTATAATAAATAGAAGTTAGAGGCGGACAGGCCATACAGACGCTGCGTTCGCTCGACACACAAAGGACAGACGGGGGGGGAGGGGGGGTAAAGGTAAAGTGCTGCTTTTAAGTCACTAGGGGGGGGATTCCCTACGGGCCTCTGGTCAAAAGTAGTGCACTATATAGGGGGATAGGGTGACATTTGGGACGTATGCTATGATTGACCTGCTCTGACTGTACATGATGCGAGAAACAAGAGAAAGTCCTCCCTGATGAATACCACCAGTAACTACTACCTGTGACGTGGAGTAGTGAGTTATAAAGACATTATATTCAATACTGTGGCTCCCTCAGGCTTCCTGACGTCCTGGCTCAACACCACAGAGGGGATGAGAGGAGTAGGTCTGCATAGACAGGTCTGAAGACAGCACAAACAGATCTGGGACCAGGCTATGGTCATCAAGCATCAATGCTGGGGTTTGGGAAATGTATGAAATTAAAGAGACTTTCATGGATCTGATAATATCATAGCCTGGTCCCAGATCTGCTTGTGCTGTCTTGTCAACTCCTATGGTTGTTGTTATTGCTGTTTGGCCTGACCATGACCATAGGAGTTGGGTAAGAGAGCACAAACCAATCTGGGAGCAGGATATGGTCATCAAGCAACAACACTCTCTCTGGCCTGGCGTTAGGGAAGTTTATAAAGAGAGAAACTTCCATCTCTCTCTCTCTCTCTCTCTCTCTCTCTCACTCTCACTCTCACTCTCACTCTCTCTCTCTCTCTCTCTCTCTCTCTCTCTCTCTCTCTCTCTCTCTCTCTCTCTCTCTCTCTCTCTCTCTCTCTCTCTCTCTCTCTCTCTCTCTCTCTCTCTCTCTCTCTCTCTCTCTCTCTCTCTCTCTCTCTCTCTCTCTCTGACGTTTTCTCTCTCTGTTCTAGTGGGTCAGGGAGGGGAGGAGAGGGCTGGGGGTTGAATGTAGCTTTTGATGTGGCAGTCCGGCTGTAGACAGATATATTTCCAATAGGCTTACATCTTGACATTGACTTACATTCAAGTGTATGAAACAGACAGGGCAGAACCTCAACACCTGCAGGGAGCTGGGGGGGAATATAAATGCATAATATGAAAACTGGTATTGTTTTACCACATGGACGGACGGCCCCAACCCTGGACCACAATGCACTGTGTCTGTCTATCTGTGACTGTACCAGCTGCCACATTAAATCTCTCAGTCTGCGTCCCAAATAGCACCCTATTCCCTACATGGTGCACTATGTTTGACCAAAGCCCTATAGGGGCCCTGGTCAAAAGTAGTGCACTATATAGGGAAAAGGGTGCTATTTGGGACGCATAAACATACTTCCTCAATATCATCATCACCGTATTAGTCCAACATCCTGTGTCTGATCTATAGAGACTTTGGAGCTAGAGTTATTGAAGGAGATGACGTTTGTCACTCATCATCTGGAGTGAGAAGTACCAGAGCTGAGGGGTTGGTCGGCCTGAGCTGGTGTGGTTGGGTGTGTGTTCTGTTGTGTGTGTGTGTTCATGGTGTTGAGTGTGTGAGGGATGTGATTGCCCATAAAAGCTGATCTAAAAATCAGTCTTGCGTCGTTCTCCCTAGTGGTATTGGTTAGGACTTGGGGAGCTAAGCTGATCCTAGATCTGTGCCAACAGGGGCAACTGTAACCAGAGATGTGGTCGGAGCCATTACAGCTGAGTGGGCCCTCTGCTGCGCGCCAGCGGCTCACTGCCAGGAGGGGGCGCTGTGACCAGGCTCCTCAGGTACACACAGGGGTTCCTCCTCCGCCCTAGACCCTGGGCCAGTGGGGGAGGGGGTGGGGGGCCAGGGGGCCTCACAGAGGATGACATGAGGGGCTGCAGCTCCTGCTCCTGGTCAGACAAGGCCCCTTCTTCCTCCTCCTTCTCCTCTCCTCCTGGAGGGAACTCAAACCGAGCGATGCCCTGAGCCACTATTGACCCCACTCCTCCTCCTCCAGCCCCTCTGGATCCAGAACCGGCCCCGCTCACTCCACTACCAGAGTACGAGACAGGACGGGGCCCACCCAGCCTGGAGAGGGCGCTGACGCGGGGGTGTAGGGGTTCTACGGGGCCCGGCGGGGAGCCCAGGCTCTCTAAGGAGGAGATGCTCTGGTTCCAGGCCTGCTGCAGATCTATGGGGATGATCTTAGTAGCCTCCATGGAGACACACACCGGCAGGGTTCCAATGCCCCCCTTCCAGGGCAGGTTCCTCTCACCGCAGGTTGGGGACGGGGGGGCCACGGAGGGGCTCTGACACACCTCCAGACCAGCCGGGACTGAGACAGGACACAGGTCAGACAGAGGAACATACAGTCAGGATCCTGGCTGTAACATTACAATATATCTAAATACCATCTCTGGCATACTTACATTTTAACATTTTTTTTACATTTTAGTCATTTTAGCTGACGCTCTTATCCAGAGCGACTTACAGTTAGTGAGTGCATAAATTTTTCATACTGGCCCCCCGTGGGAATCGAACCCACAACCCTGGCGTTGCAAGTGCCATGCTCTACCAACTGAGCTACACTGTATCTAGCAGACATCAAAATACTTTAAAAACAATGAATACCCAATGTGTGTCTTTACATTTTGATATTCTATTGATTCTAATGAATTAATATTCTTACTTTCTTTTGTATTATTATTCTTTGTTGTATTTTACCCCGTTTCCCCAATTTCGTGATATCCAATTGCGATCTTGTCTCATCGCTGCAACTCCCCAAAGGGCTCGGGAGAGGCGAAGGTCGAGTCATGCGTCCTCCGAAACATGACCCGCCAAACCGCACTACTTAACGCCCGCCCGCTTAACCCGGAAGCCAGCCGCACCAATGTGTCGGAGGAAACACCGTTCACCTGACGACCGAGGTCAGCCTGCAGGCACCGGCCCACCACAGAGCGCGATGAGCCAAGTAAAGCCCCCCCCCGGCCAAACCCTCCCCTAACCCGGACGACGCTGGGCCAATTGTGCGCCGCCCTATGGGACTCCCGGTCACGGGCCGGTTGTGACACAGCCTGGGATCGAACCCGGGTCTGTAGTGACGCCTCAAGCACTGCGATGCAGTGCCTTAGACTGCTGCGCCACTCGGGAGGCCATGAATTCATATTCTAATGAAGATATTCCAAATTACAGTTCATGTATTAATACAATATTAGACAGGGACACAAGGCCATTTTCTGAGGTTTCTAGTCTCCCCTGTGTCAATGTGTCCTTACCAGATTTGGGCCGTTCTTTGGGCGTCTCTGGAACCTTTCGAGCCACGAAGGTGATGCCAATGTCCTCCTCCTTCTCTGGCTCCAAGTCCTCCCCCTTCTCATCCTCCGAATCCACTGGCACTACCATAGGATCTGAGGGGGCATCACAGACACATGAACACTACACTACCCACAATGCACCATCACAGGATCTGAGGGGGCATCACAGACACATGAACACTACACTACCCACAATGCACCATCACAGGATCTGAGGGGGCATCACATACACATGAACACTACACTACCCACAATGCACCATCACAGGATCTGAGGGGGCATCACAGACACATGAACACTACACTACCCACAATGCACCATCACAGGATCTGAGGGGGCATCACAGACACATGAACACTACACTACCCACAATGCACCATCACAGGATCTGAGGGGGCATCACAGACACATGAACACTACACTACCCACAATGCACCATCACAGGATCTGAGGGGGCATCACAGACACATGATCAATGCACTATGACAGCAACTCTTATCTTTTTTTTTTTCTACTTCAACCAACTCCTATGCTCTGTCCCTGTGTCCACACTAGTGTGAACCAATGTTTTGGCCGAGCATCCTAGATAATGTACTAGTGTGGATATTGGAATGTAGCCCTAGATTCCAGTACCCACAGAAATTGTTTGAGTGACAGCTGGGAACACAGGTTATGATGGAATGATATTGAAATCATAGAGGCCAGACTCAATTTCCGGTGTGTTTAGTGAGTGACCCACCTTTGTCTTGCCAGCTGACGTTTCGTCGAGGTTTGTCGTTGAGGTCCTGTTCTTTTACGTCTGATCCTCTTCGCTGTGGGAGGGAGAGAAAACACCAGTTCTAATGTCTATTACAGGAAGGACCCACAGGAAACCAGTTCTAATGTCTATTACAGGAAGGACCCACAGGAAACCAGTTCTAATGTCTATTACAGGAAGGACCCACAGGAAACCAGTTCTAATGTCTATTACAGGAAGGACCCACAGGAAACCAGTTCTAATGTCTATTACAGGAAGGACCCACAGGAAACCAGTTCTGATGTCTATTACAGGAAGGACCCACAGGAAACCAGTTCTGATGTCTATTACAGGAAGGACCCACAGGAAACCAGTTCTGATGTCTATTACAGGAAGGACCCACAGGAAACCAGTTCTAATGTCTATTACAGGAAGGACCCACAGGAAACCAGTTCTAATGTCTATTACAGGAAGGACCCACAGGAAACCAGTTCTAATGTCTATTACAGGAAGGACCCACAGGAAACCAGTTCTAATGTCTATTACAGGAAGGACCCACAGGAAACCAGTTCTAATGTCTATTACAGGAAGGACCCACAGGAAACCAGTTCTAATGTCTATTACAGGAAGGACCCACAGGAAACCAGTTCTAATGTCTATTACAGGAATGGCTGGAATGGAATCAATGGAAACGGAGTCAAACATATTGTTTCCATGTGTTTGATACCATTCCATTGATTCCATTCCAGCCAATACCATGAGCCCATCCTCCTATAGCTCCTCCCACCAGACTCCTCTTATTACTTCATATTTCTCCCTTCCACAACAGAGAACGCTCCAAGGCCCTGGCTATCCCGTTGAAGGCCCTTGGCTATCCCGTTGAAGGCCCTTGGCTATCCCGTTGAAGGCCCTGGCTATACCGTTGAAGGCCCTGGCTATCCCGTTGAAGGCCCTTGGCTATCCCGTTGAAGGCCTTGGCTATACCGTTGAAGACACTGGCTATCCCGTTGAAGGCCCTGGCTATACCGTTGAAGGCCCTGGCTATCCCGTTGAAGGCCTTGGCTATACCGTTGAAGGCCTTGGCTATACCGTTGAAGGCCCTGGCTATCCCGTTGAAGAGCCCTGGCTATGTTCATGAATGTAAATCCTGGACACACACAGATATTGGTTTAATGAAGACTTTGGTAGCTGGCTGGCAGTGGA
>NC_059223.1:3098340-3130840 GCF_020615455.1 Coregonus clupeaformis | reverse complement strand
TACCGTTCTCTCTCCTGTAGGGAGTACACAGAGACATAAAGACAGACTCCACTACCGTTCTCTCTCCTGTAACACAGAGACATAAAGACAGACTCCACTACCGTTCTCTCTCCTGTAACACAGAGACATAAAGACAGACTCCACTACCGTTCTCTCTCCTGTAGGGAGTACACAGAGACATAAAGACAGACTCCACTACCGTTCTCTCTCCTGTAGCACAGAGACATAAAGACAGACTCCACTACCGTTCTCTCTCCTGTAGGGAGTACACAGAGACATAAAGACAGACTCCACTACCGTTCTCTCTCCTGTAACACAGAGACATAAAGACAGACTCCACTACCGTTCTCTCTCCTGTAACACAGAGACATAAAGACAGACTCCACTACCGTTCTCTCTCCTGTAGGGAGTACACAGAGACATAAAGACAGACTCCACTACCGTTCTCTCTCCTGTAACACAGAGACATAAAGACAGACTCCACTACCGTTCTCTCTCCTGTAACACAGAGACATAAAGACAGACTCCACTACCGTTCTCTCTCCTGTAACACAGAGACATAAAGACAGACTCCACTACCGTTCTCTCTCCTGTAACACAGAGACATAAAGACAGACTCCACTACCGTTCTCTCTCCTGTAACACAGAGACATAAAGACAGACTCCACTACCGTTCTCTCTCCTGTAACACAGAGACATAAAGACTGACTCCACTACCGTTCTCTCTCCTGTAACACAGAGACATAAAGACAGACTCCACTACCGTTCTCTCTCCTGTAACACAGAGACATAAAGACAGACTCCACTACCGTTCTCTCTCCTGTAACACAGAGACATAAAGACAGACTCCACTACCGTTCTCTCTCCTGTAACACAGAGACATAAAGACAGACTCCACTACCGTTCTCTCTCCTGTAACACAGAGACATAAAGACAGACTCCACTACCGTTCTCTCTCCTGTAACACAGAGACATAAAGACTGACTCCACTACCGTTCTCTCTCCTGTAACACAGAGACATAAAGACAGACTCCACTACCGTTCTCTCTCCTGTAACACAGAGACATAAAGACAGACTCCACTACCGTTCTCTCTCCTGTAACACAGAGACATAAAGACAGACTCCACTACCGTTCTCTCTCCTGTAACACAGAGACATAAAGACAGACTCCACTACCGTTCTCTCTCCTGTAACACAGAGACATAAAGACAGACTCCACTACCGTTCTCTCTCCTGTAACAC
This sequence comes from Coregonus clupeaformis, assembly GCF_020615455.1. Classification (NCBI taxonomy): domain Eukaryota; kingdom Metazoa; phylum Chordata; class Actinopteri; order Salmoniformes; family Salmonidae; genus Coregonus; species Coregonus clupeaformis. The sequence continues at coordinate 3,129,597 of NC_059223.1, read as the reverse complement.
AGAGACATAAAGACAGACTCCACTACCGTTCTCTCTCCTGTAACACAGAGACATAAAGACAGACTCCACTACCGTTCTCTCTCCTGTAACACAGAGACATAAAGACAGACTCCACTACCGTTCTCTCTCCTGTAACACAGAGACATAAAGACAGACTCCACTACCGTTCTCTCTCCTGTAACACAGAGACATAAAGACAGACTCCACTACCGTTCTCTCTCCTGTAACACAGAGACATAAAGACAGACTCCACTACCGTTCTCTCTCCTGTAACACAGAGACATAAAGACAGACTCCACTACCGTTCTCTCTCCTGTAACACAGAGACATAAAGACAGACTCCACTACCGTTCTCTCTCCTGTAACACAGAGACATAAAGACAGACTCCACTACCGTTCTCTCTCCTGTAACACAGAGACATAAAGACTGACTCCACTACCGTTCTCTCTCCTGTAGGGAGTACACAGAGACATAAAGACAGACTCCACTACCGTTCTCTCTCCTGTAACACAGAGACATAAAGACAGACTCCACTACCGTTCTCTCTCCTGTAACACAGAGACATAAAGACAGACTCCACTACCGTTCTCTCTCCTGTAGGGAGTACACAGAGACATAAAGACAGACTCCACTACCGTTCTCTCTCCTGTAACACAGAGACATAAAGACAGACTCCACTACCGTTCTCTCTCCTGTAACACAGAGACATAAAGACAGACTCCACTACCGTTCTCTCTCCTGTAACACAGAGACATAAAGACAGACTCCACTACCGTTCTCTCTCCTGTAACACAGAGACATAAAGACAGACTCCACTACCGTTCTCTCTCCTGTAACACAGAGACATAAAGACAGACTCCACTACCGTTCTCTCTCCTGTAACACAGAGACATAAAGACAGACTCCACTACCGTTCTCTCTCCTGTAGGGTTAGAATAAAGACTATTAGTAGTGGTTGGGGTGGGACCCCACAGAGTTAATAAAGACTGGGTATTGTTTGGAAAAACATGGTCACACCCAGTGCCATTAATAAACAGCTGTAGTTATGACATTGAACGTCCACACGGACACACCCAGTACCATTAATAAACAGCTGCAGTTACACACACACCAAACACACACACCAAACACACACACACACACACACACACACAGTGACTTTACTCACAGGTAGTTGGTGACGTTGGTGACCTCTGGGAAAGACGCCCTGGAGGCCATGGAGGGAAGAGAGAGCCTGGCAGAGGTCAGCACGTTGCCACCCTGGACAATGAGAGATACACAGAGGTTAAAGTTCAGGGGTCAACTCATCTTTCAAAACACCTCACATTGTCTGAAACGGTTTTACAACAATGCTGATTCTGGACTAAAGGGGACAGTCAGAATGTAATGGGTCACAAAACAGTTTGGGTAAAGTAAAACACCTTCTCAGCTGAATATACGCTCCTACTCAACCCCATAATACCGAAAGCCCTCAAATCTCATCTGTCTAATACTGGGGCTTCATCATAGAAATAGATCGTCATCGCCTCCTTATAAAGTCCCTGTAAACTGGACTGACAGCACCAACAGCAGTCACACAGCAGACATGCGAGACCAGCTGTTTGCTAGTTGTTTTGACACGAGGTCATCTGAGGTAAAGCAACGGAATATGTAGCACTTCTATCTACTGATCCACAACGGGAATCATTTTACTAGGATTCAGGAAGGGTAACTGGTGACTGTTTGATTCTAGTGAGACTAGAGGGGGTAACTGGTGACTGTTTGATTCTAGTGAGACTAGAGGGGGTAACTGGTGACTGTTTGATTCTAGTGAGACTAGAGGGGGTAACTGGTGACTGTTTGATTCTAGTGAGACTAGAGGGGGTAACTGGTGACTGTTTGATTCTAGTGAGACTAGAGGGGTAACTGGTGACTGTTTGATTCTAGTGAGACTAGAGGGGGTAACTGGTGACTGTTTGATTCTAGTGAGACTAGAGGGGGTAACTGGTGACTGTTTGATTCTAGTGAGACTAGAGGGGGTAACTGGTGACTGTTTGATTCTAGTGAGACTAGAGGGGGTAACTGGTGACTGTTTGATTCTAGTGAGGCTAGAGGTAACTGGTGACTGTTTGATTCTAGTGAGACTAAGTAACTTGACTTTTGATTCTAGTGAGACTAGAGGGTAACTGGTGACTGTTTGATTCTAGTGAGACTAGAGGGGGTAACTGGTGACTGTTTGATTCTAGTGAGACTAGAGGGGGTAACTGGTGACTGTTTGATTCTAGTGAGTTTTAACCAGAACCCTGTGGGTCCTATATAGGGAATAGGGTGTAATTTGGGACCCAGTCTCTGTTTCTCCTCCATATAGAACATGTTCTGACTGCTCAGTAGTTCTGTGAATTGGTTCTGGAATAGTTACTGTCAGACTAAGTGTAATGTTTCCAGTAGAGGTGCGCTGGTCAGCTGTTTGTTCACCCGCCCCGCAATTGCTAATAACCCATCTGCAACCACCCGACTTATATGTGATAAAGTGAAAATCTGAGGCTCTGCACCCGACCCTAACCTGCTAATATAGAACATGGGCTGCAGGCTACAGTCAGAGACATCAGATGTTTTGGGGGGGACAGTGGGTGCAGGACTTTTTTGGTGTGCCTGATTTAGACGTGTTTCTGCTTATAGGCCTAATTTCCGACATTTTGGTAAGATATTTACATTTACATTTTAGTCATTTAGTAGATGCTCTTATCCAGAGCGACATACAGTTAGTGCATTCTTCTTAAGATAGCTAGGTGAGACAACCACATTTCTCAGTCATGGTAAGTACACTTTTCCTCACTAAAGTAGTTATCAGCAAAGTAAGAGCTAGAAGGGGGGGGTAAAGTCCCCATATTTGGGGACCCTATTAGATTTTCTTGATTCAATTCAGTCTGGTATGAGAACGGTAGCCCCTATCTGCAAAAGCAGGGTGTCTGCGGAAAGCTGAGTATCTTGGCTATTGATCGGTGCCTTCAAATCTTTGGTGTGACTTACTACCATGTACAGTGGGGAAAAAAAGTATTTAGTCAGCCACCAATTTTGCAAGTTCTCCCACTTAAAAAGATGAGAGAGGCCTGTAATTTTCATCATAGGTACACGTCAACTATGACAGACTAATTGAGAATTTTTTTTCCAGAAAATCACATTGTAGGATTTTTAATGAATTTATTTGCAAATTATGGTGGAAAATAAGTATTTAGTCACCTACAAACAAGCAAGATTTCTGGCTCTCACAGACCTGTAACTTCTTCTTTAAGAGGCTCCTCTGTCCTCCACTCGTTACCTGTATTAATGGCACCTGTTTGAACTTGTTATCAGTATAAAAGACACCTGTCCACAACCTCAAACAGTCACACTCTAAACTCCACTATGGCCAAGACCAAAAAGCTGTCAAAGGACACCAGAAACAAAATTGTAGACCTGCACCAGGCTGGGAAGACTGAATCTGCAATAGGTAAGCAGCTTGGTTTGAAGAAATCAACTGTGGGAGCAATTATTAGGAAATGGAAGACATACAAGACCACTGATAATCTCCCTCGATCTGGGGCTCCACGCAAGATCTCACCCGTGGGGTCAAAATGATCACAAGAACGGTGAGCAAAAATCCCAGAACCACACGGGGGACCTAGTGAATGACCTGCAGAGAGCTGGGACCAAAGTAACAAAGCCTACCATCAGTAACACACTACGCCGCCAGGGACTCAAATCCTGCAGTGCCAGACGTGTCCCCCTGCTTAAGCCAGTACATGTCCAGGCCCGTCTGAAGTTTGCTAGAGTGCATTTGGATGATCCAGAAGAGGATTGGGAGAATGTCATATGGTCAGATGAAACCAAAATATAACTTTTTGGTAAAAACTCAACTCGTCGTGTTTGGAGGACAAAGAATGCTGAGTTGCATCCAAAGAACACCATACCTACTGTGAAGCATGGGGGTGGAAACATCATGCTTTGGGGCTGTTTTTCTGCAAAGGGACCAGGACGACTGATCCGTGTAAAGGAAAGAATGAATGGGGCCATGTATCGTGAGATTTTGAGTGAAAACCTCCTTCCATCAGCAAGGGCATTGAAGATGAAACGTGGCTGGGTCTTTCAGCATGACAATGATCCCAAACACACCGCCCGGGCAACGAAGGAGTGGCTTCGTAAGAAGCATTTCAAGGTCCTGGAGTGGCCTAGCCAGTCTCCAGATCTCAACCCCATAGAAAATCTTTGGAGGGAGTTGAAAGTCCGTGTTGCCCAGCGACAGCCCCAAAACATCACTGCTCTAGAGGAGATCTGATGGAGGAATGGGCCAAAATACCAGCAACAGTGTGTGAAAACCTTGTGAAGACTTACAGAAAACGTTTGACCTGTGTCATTGCCAACAAAGGGTATATAACAAAGTATTGAGAAACTTTTGTTATTGACCAAATACTTATTTTCCACCATAATTTGCAAATAAATTCATTAAAAATCCTACAATGTGATTTTCTGGATTTCTTTTTCTCATTTTGTCTGTCATAGTTGACGTGTACCTATGATGAAAATTACAGGCCTCTCTCATCTTTTTAAGTGGGAGAACTTGCACAATTGGTGGCTGACTAAATACACATTTATAAGGGCAGGCCGAGCCGATTACCTAATTTCAAGATGGCTGCTATCTACATTCCGGTTAGCGTTGTGAAGCATAAAATAAATAAACACGGAATACGTTGATAAACACCGAAAGCAGATCATGAGGAGGTCTTATTTGTCTGCCTGTGACCTACCGTTATTGATCACCAGCCCCGAGAGTCAAATTTTTTATTTTACACAACGTTTTCACCAAACAGCAAACATCTTACAAGGTAAGTTTCAATTTGGTCTGTGTTTGAGCTATAGCTACATGGGGGGTATCAAATGAATCCTTAGGTTGGTAGGAACACATCTAGCATATTGCCAATGTTATCTGATGACGTATGACTTAATGGCAACATCGAATGTCCATCGAGTGACTAGGTTGAAAAACCCCTTGGACATCCCCCTGTATGTGCCCCGATACCAACACAATGTTTCAGAGTGGTTGGTGTTGTGGGAATGTAGTTTTTTATAGTGAACAATAACTTTTAGGCACATCCATCCGGTGGGCAGAAACAGTGCACTTACCACATACATTCGGACACTTTGGAGAGATTGAAAGGACACTTGAATGTACCCTGGTTACCCCATAACACCACCACAACGTTTGAGTGAGGTTGATATGGTAGAAATTGTGTTTATATACTGAACAAATAGCATTTAGGGATTGCAAATCTGTAATAGCACTGGAATTATCTAATTTACAAACATATGGCACTTTGGAGAGGTTTAGGGACACTTGGAAACGTCCCGTGACCACACCTGACATCACTTACTAAAACATCTGCCCGTTTCTAGTTAGGTCTATCAACCCCATTTTCTTCTGATATTGTTCACATGTTGTGGAAGCCATCTGATGTGTTTCCAGCTCTGAGCATCAATAATTCACTTATAAGCTTGTCAATGAAAGATGACTTTCAAAATAAAAATAAATAAAAAAAAGGGTTATTTTGTGTGTGCTTGATCTTGTGTATTCTGAACTATGTAACTTCTATCTATCTAACAGAATAATGTCAAAAAATCGATAGAATGAATGCTTCAGTTTAGTTGACATACATAAAGTTCTCTCTGTCATCTCCGCTTCTTTTCACGGAGAAAATACATTTAGGGACCAGGGATTAAATGCAATAACTATTTAAAAAACTGCAAAGGTTTTCTGTGCAAAATGTCCAAATGACATCAGTTTGACCTGTTGGTAAGGAAATAGAAAGCTGTGCAAACGACCCAACATGTTTCTGATAAGATTTCAGTTCTTCTTGGATGCATAGTTTATGTGGTTGAAATACTATCAGCTTTTATGATGCTGATAAAGACAGCAGCTCTACAGACGGTATCTAACTGCACATTCCCGTTCTCTCAAGACGCTGAAAGATATAAATCATATTTCTCCACTCCTGTTCCAGAGTCAAAATGTACATTTGGTGAAATAATTTTACTGCAAGAAATGATTAATTCTGCAGGAATTCATATTAAGGCTATGTGAGAGGTTATAGACCTACAGTCAGTGTCCAGTTTCCATTTAAATAATCGGAACAGTAGGCTACAGTTCCTTTGACGCGCCACAGGTCTATTTGAAGTCCCCGTCTTGTGACTGTCGAATTTCTATAGCGCCTCACAATCATCACACATAACGTAGCCGGCACTGCCATCATCCTCCTTTACCACTTCACCTAATCTTTCCCAAACATTAGACTACTGTTCTGACCCTTCCTTCTATAACATTAGACTACTGTTCTGAACCTCCCTTCTATAATATTAGACTACTGTTCTGACCCTCCCTTCTATAACATTAGACTACTGTTCTGACCCTCCCTTCTATAACATTAGACTACTGTTCTGACCCTCCCTTCTATAACATTAGACTACTGTTCTGACCCTCCCTTCTATAACATTAGACTACTGTTCTGACCCTCCCTTCTATAACATTAGACTACTGTTCTGACCCTCCCTTCTATAACATTAGACTACTGTTCTGGCCCTCCCTTCTATAGCATTAGACTACTGTTCTGACCCTCCCTTCTATAACATTAGACTACTGTTCTGACCCTCCCTTCTATAACATTAGACTACTGTTCTGACCCTCCCTTCTATAACATTAGACTACTGTTCTGACCCTCCCTTCTATAATATCAGACTACTGTTCTGACCCTCCCTTCTATAACAGTAGACTACTGTTCTGACCCTCCCTTCTATAACATTAGACTACTGTTCTGACCCTCCCTTCTATAACATTAGACTACTGTTCTGACCCTCCCCTTCTATAACATTAGACTACTGTTCTGACCCTCCCTTCTATAACATTAGACTACTGTTCTGACCATCTCTTCTATAACATTAGACTACTGTTCTGACCCTCCCTTCTATAACATTAGACTACTGTTCTGACCCTCCCTTCTATAACATTAGACTACTGTTCTGACCCTCCCTTCTATAACATTAGACTACTGTTCTGACCCTCCCTTCTATAACATTAGACTACTGTTCTGACCCTCCCTTCTATAACATTAGACTACTGTTCTGACCCTCCCTTCTATAACATTAGACTACTGTTCCGACCCTCCCTTCTATAACAGACTACTGTTCTGACCCTCCCCTTCTATAACATTAGACTACTGTTCTGACCCTCCCTTCTATAACATTAGACTACTGTTCTGACCCTCCCCTTCTATAACATTAGACTACTGTTCTGGCCCTCCCTTCTATAGCATTAGACTACTGTTCTGACCCTCCCTTCTATAACATTAGACTACTGTTCTGACCCTCCCTTCTATAACATTAGACTACTGTTCTGACCCTCCCTTCTATAACATTAGACTACTGTTCTGACCCTCCCTTCTATAACATTAGACTACTGTTCTGACCCTCCCTTCTATAATATCAGACTACTGTTCTGACCCTCCCTTCTATAACAGTAGACTACTGTTCTGACCCTCCCTTCTATAACATTAGACTACTGTTCTGACCCTCCCTTCTATAACATTAGACTACTGTTCTGACCCTCCCTTCTATAACATTAGACTACTGTTCTGACCCTCCCTTCTATAACATTAGACTACTGTTCTGACCATCTCTTCTATAACATTAGACTACTGTTCTGACCCTCCCTTCTATAACATTAGACTACTGTTCTGACCCTCCCTTCTATAACATTAGACTACTGTTCTGACCCTCCCTTCTATAACATTAGACTACTGTTCTGACCCTCCCTTCTATAACATTAGACTACTGTTCTGACCCTCCCTTCTATAACATTAGACTACTGTTCTGACCCTCCCTTCTATAACATTAGACTACTGTTCCGACCCTCCCTTCTATAACAGACTACTGTTCTAACCCTCCCTTCTATAACATTAGACTACTGTTCTGACCCTCCCTTCTATAACATTAGACTACTGTTCTAACCCTCCCTTCTATAACATTAGACTACTGTTCTGACCCTCCCTTCTATAACATTAGACTACTGTTCTGACCCTCCCTTCTATAACATTAGACTACTGTTCTGACCCTCCCTTCTATAACATTAGACTACTGTTCTGACCCTCCCTTCTATAACATTAGACTACTGTTCTGACCCTCCCTTCTATAACATGACTACTGTTCTGACCCTCCCTTCTATAGCATTAGACTACTGTTCTGACCCTCCCTTCTATAACATTAGACTACTGTTCTGACCCTCCCTTCTATAACATTAGACTACTGTTCTGACCCTCCCTTCTATAACATTAGACTACTGTTCTGACCCTCCCTTCTATAACATTAGACTACTGTTCTGACCCTCCCTTCTATAACATTAGACTACTGTTCTGACCCTCCCTTCTATAACATTAGACTACTGTTCTGACCCTCCCTTCTATAACATTAGACTACTGTTCTGACCCTCCCTTCTATAACATTAGACTACTGTTCTGACCCTCCCTTCTATAACATTAGACTACTTTTCTGACCCTCCCTTCTATAACATTAGACTACTGTTCTAACCCTCCCTTCTATAACATTAGACTACTGTTCTGACCCTCCCTTCTATAACATTAGACTACTGTTCTAACCCTCCCTTCTATAACATTAGACTACTGTTCTGACCCTCCCTTCTATAACATTAGACTACTGTTCTGACCCTCCCTTCTATAACATTAGACTACTGTTCTGACCCTCCCTTCTATAACATTAGACTACTGTTCTGACCCTCCCTTCTATAACATTAGACTACTGTTCTGACCCTCCCTTCTATAACATGACTACTGTTCTGACCCTCCCTTCTATAGCATTAGACTACTGTTCTGACCCTCCCTTCTATAACATTAGACTACTGTTCTGACCCTCCCTTCTATAACATTAGACTACTGTTCTGACCCTCCCTTCTATAACATTAGACTACTGTTCTGACCCTCCCTTCTATAACATTAGACTACTGTTCTGACCCTCCCTTCTATAACATTAGACTACTGTTCTGACCCTCCCTTCTATAACATTAGACTACTGTTCTGACCCTCCCTTCTATAACATTAGACTACTGTTCTGACCCTCCCCTTCTATAACATTAGACTACTGTTCTGACCCTCCCTTCTATAACATTAGACTACTGTTCTGACCCTCCCTTCTATAACATTAGACTACTGTTCTGACCCTCCCTTCTAGAACATTAGACTACTGTTCTGACCCTCCCTTCTATAACATTAGACTACTGTTCTGGCCCTCCCTTCTATAACATTAGACTACTGTTCTGACCCTCCCCTTCTATAACATTAGACTACTGTTCTGACCCTCCCTTCTATAACATTAGACTACTGTTCTGACCCTCCCTTCTATAACATTAGACTACTGTTCTGACCCTCCCTTCTATAACATTAGACTACTGTTCTGGCCCTCCCTTCTATAACATTAGACTACTGTTCTGACCCTCCCTTCTATAACATTAGACTACTGTTCTGACCCTCCCTTCTATAACATTAGACTACTGTTCTCTCCATAATCACAGCTTCTCTCTTATTAACTTAAACTCCAACATTGTCCTTTTTGCCTCAGTGGATGACCATAACTTTTTCTTCCCGTTCCCAAAAGTGTTTGGCGATTAGCTTGTAGGCTATTTGGCGAGCTTAAAGTTAGGCCCTAAAGCTTAGACTTATCCACTATTGCCAGATGGACCTAAAATAATTAAAGAAAAAACTAAATTTAGCCTATAGACATAAATTACACCCGCCCGCCACCCACCCGCCCTTCATCCACACAATATTTCATGACCCTAAACCCGACTGCGGGTTATGAGTCAACCCCCGCATCACTAGTTTTCAGCAAGCGTCTGTTCTGTGGAACGCTTCAATGTAACTTTGTTCCAAATGGTACCCTATTCACTATACACTGCAGAGTGCACATTTTGACCAGGGCCAATATAGTGCACTACACTGAGTGTACTAAACATTAAGAACGCCTGCTCTTTCCATGACATAGACTGACCAGGTGAATCCAGGTGAAAGATATGATCCCTTATTGATGTCACTTGTTAAATCCACTTCAAATCAGCGTAGATGAAAGGGAGGAGACTGGTTGAAGAAGGATTTAAACCCTGAGACAATTGAGACATGGATTGTGTATGTGTGCCATTCGGAGGGTGAATGGGCAAGACAGAACGGGGTATGGTAGTAGGTGTCAGGTGCACCGGTTTGTGTAAAGAACTGCAACGCTGCTGGGTTTTTCCATGCTCAACAGTTTCCCCGTGTGTATCAAGAATTATCCACCACCCAAAGGACATCCAGCCAACTTGACACAACTTTGGAAAGCATTAGAGTCAACATGGGCCAAGCATCCCTGTGGAACTCTTTCGACACCTTGTAGAGTCCACGCCCCGACGAATTGAGGCTGTCCAATTCATTTGGGACACACAATGTAACTGTGACCACAATGTAGTGCTGACGTTTAAAACGGGATACGAAGGTGAAAGTGAGACAATCAAACCTTTGAATTGATAACGGACCGAGGAATTCTACTGAGTGAGCACCTGACTGAGGGAAAGTAGTTCTAGAAATTCCAACAAAACCTAGGCTGTATCCCAAATAGCACCCTAATTCCATTTACAGTGCACTAGTTTGACCAGGAGCCTACGGGATCTGGACAAAAAGTAGTGCACTATATAGGGAATTGGGTGACATTTGGGACGCAGCCCCAGTCCCTTTATCGTGGTTTATGCTTAATTTAATTTGCTCTATTTGCTTAGAGGGAGTTGAGTAGAGTGGTTTTTCTGGGAATGTTCACACAACTTCATTTTAGGCCTGACATTGTTTTCCTTTTCTGTCCTAGAAACAATGTTTCACCTTCAGCTCTTTCCCTTCGTGGACCACTGGCTGGGCTCTGACTGGAACATACTGGCTGGGCTCTGACTGGAACATACTGGCTGGGCTCTGACTGGAACATACTGGCTGGGCTCTGACTGGAACCTACTGGCTGGGCTCTGACTGGAACATACTGGCTGGGCTCTGACTGGAACATACTGGCTGGGCTCTGACTGGAACCTACTGGCTGGGCTCTGACTGGAACCTACTGGCTGGGCTCTGACTGGAACCTACTGGCTGGGCTCTGACTGGAACCTACTGGCTGGGCTCTGACTGGAACCTACTGGCTGGGCTCTGACTGGAACCTACTGGCTGGGCTCTGACTGGAACCTACTGGCTGGGCTCTGACTGGAACCTACTGGCTGGGCTCTGACTGGAACCTACTGGCTGGGCTCTGACTGGAACCTACTGGCTGGGCTCTGACTGGAACCTACTGGCTGGGCTCTGACTGGAACCTACTGGCTGGGCTCTGACTGGAACCTACTGGCTGGGCTCTGACTGGAACCTACTGGCTGGGCTCTGACTGGAACCTACTGGCTGGGCTCTGACTGGAACCTACTGGCTGGGCTCTGACTGGAACCTACTGGCTGGGCTCTGACTGGAACCTACTGGCTGGGCTCTGACTGGAACATACTGGCTGGGCTCTGACTGGAACATACTGGATGGGCTCTGACTGGAACATACTGGCTGGGCTCTGACTGGAACCTACTGGCTGGGCTCTGACTGGAACATACTGGATGGGCTCTGACTGGAACATACTGGCTGGGCTCTGACTGGAACATACTGGATGGGCTCTGACTGGAACATACTGGATGGGCTCTGACTGGAACATACTGGATGGGCTCTGACTGGAACATACTGGCTGGGCTCTGACTGGAACATACTGGATGGGCTCTGACTGGAACATACTGGCTGGGCTCTGACTGGAACATACTGGATGGGCTCTGACTGGAACATACTGGCTGGGCTCTGACTGGAACATACTGGATGGGCTCTGACTGGAACATACTGGATGGGCTCTGACTGGAACATACTGGCTGGGCTCTGACTGGAACATACTGGCTGGGCTCTGACTGGAACATACTGGATGGGCTCTGACTGGAACATACTGGCTGGGCTCTGACTGGAACATACTGGCTGGGCTCTGACTGGAACATACTGGCTGGGCTCTGACTGGAACATACTGGCTGGGCTCTGACTGGAACATACTGGCTGGGCTCTGACTGGAACATACTGGATGGGCTCTGACTGGAACATACTGGCTGGGCTCTGACTGGAACATACTGGCTGGGCTCTGACTGGAACATACTGGCTGGGCTCTGACTGGAACATACTGGATGGGCTCTGACTGGAACATACTGGCTGGGCTCTGACTGGAACCTACTGGCTGGGCTCTGACTGGAACATACTGGCTGGGCTCTGACTGGAACATACTGGCTGGGCTCTGACTGGAACCTACTGGCTGGGCTCTGACTGGAACATACTGGCTGGGCTCTGACTGGAACCTACTGGCTGGGCTCTGACTGGAACATACTGGCTGGGCTCTGACTGGAACATACTGGCTGGGCTCTGACTGGAACGTACTGGCTGGGCTCTGACTGGAACATACTGGCTGGGCTCTGACTGGAACATACTGGATGGGCTCTGACTGGAACATACTGGCTGGGCTCTGACTGGAACATACTGGATGGGCTCTGACTGGAACGTACTGGCTGGGCTCTGACTGGAACATACTGGATGGGCTCTGACTGGAACATACTGGCTGGGCTCTGACTGGAACATACTGGCTGGGCTCTGACTGGAACATACTGGATGGGCTCTGACTGGAACGTACTGGCTGGGCTCTGACTGGAACATACTGGCTGGGCTCTGACTGGAACATACTGGATGGGCTCTGACTGGAACATACTGGCTGGGCTCTGACTGGAACCTACTGGCTGGGCTCTGACTGGAACATACTGGCTGGGCTCTGACTGGAACCTACTGGCTGGGCTCTGACTGGAACATACTGGCTGGGCTCTGACTGGAACATACTGGCTGGGCTCTGACTGGAACATACTGGCTGGGCTCTGACTGGAACATACTGGATGGGCTCTGACTGGAACATACTGGATGGGCTCTGACTGGAACCTACTGGCTGGGCTCTGACTGGAACATACTGGCTGGGCTCTGACTGGAACATACTGGCTGGGCTCTGACTGGAACATACTGGCTGGGCTCTGACTGGAACATACTGGCTGGGCTCTGACTGGAACATACTGGCTGGGCTCTGACTGGAACATACTGGCTGGGCTCTGACTGGAACATACTGGATGGGCTCTGACTGGAACATACTGGCTGGGCTCTGACTGGAACATACTGGCTGGGCTCTGACTGGAACATACTGGCTGGGCTCTGACTGGAACCTACTGGCTGGGCTCTGACTGGAACCTACTGGCTGGGCTCTGACTGGAACATACTGGCTGGGCTCTGACTGGAACATACTGGCTGGGCTCTGACTGGAACATACTGGCTGGGCTCTGACTGGAACATACTGGCTGGGCTCTGACTGGAACCTACTGGATGGGCTCTGACTGGAACCTACTGGCTGGGCTCTGACTGGAACCTACTGGCTGGGCTCTGACTGGAACATACTGGCTGGGCTCTGACTGGAACATACTGGCTGGGCTCTGACTGGAACCTACTGGCTGGGCTCTGACTGGAACATACTGGCTGGGCTCTGACTGGAACATACTGGCTGGGCTCTGACTGGAACATACTGGCTGGGCTCTGACTGGAACCTACTGGCTGGGCTCTGACTGGAACCTACTGGATGGGCTCTGACTGGAACCTACTGGCTGGGCTCTGACTGGAACATACTGGCTGGGCTCTGACTGGAACCTACTGGCTGGGCTCTGACTGGAACATACTGGATGGGCTCTGACTGGAACATACTGGCTGGGCTCTGACTGGAACATACTGGCTGGGCTCTGACTGGAACATACTGGCTGGGCTCTGACTGGAACATACTGGCTACGTCCCAATGGGCACCCTAGGCTACCCATGGGGCGCCGCACAATTGGCCCAGCGTCGTCCAGGGTAGGGGAGGGAATGGCCGGCAGGGAGGTAGCTCAGTTGGTAGAGCATGGCGTTTGCAACGCCAGGGTTGTGGGTTCGATTCCCACGGGGGGCCAGTATGATTATTATATTTTTTTATTATGTATGCACTCACTAACTGTTAAGTCGCTCTGGATAAGAGCGTCTGCTAAATGACTAAAATGTAAAATGTAAATGTAGTCCCTGTTTAGTGCACTTCTTTTGACCAGGGGCCCCAGGCTTCTGGTCTATATGTAGTGCACTATATAAGGAATAGGGTGCCATTTGGGATGCACTCACTGGCTTTAGAGCCCCTCGGTTAGGGCTAATATTAGGACTGATAAACTGCTCTCGGGATGCTGACTGGTATGGAACTAGGTTAGGGCTAATATTAGTACTGATAAACTGCTCTCAGGATGCTGACTGGTATGGAACTAGGTTAGGGCTAATATTAGTACTGATAAACTGCTCTCAGGATGCTGACTGGTATGGAACTAGGTTAGGGCTAATATTAGTACTGATAAACTGCTCTCAGGATGCTGACTGGTATGGAACTAGGTTAGGGCTAATATTAGTACTGATAAACTGCTCTCAGGATGCTGACTGGTATGGAACTAGGTTAGGGCTAATATTAGTACTGATAAACTGCTCTCAGGATGCTGACTGGTATGGAACTAGGTTAGGGCTAATATTAGTACTGATAAACTGCTCTCAGGATGCTGACTGGTATGGAACTAGGTTAGGGCTAATATTAGTACTGATAAACTGCTCTCAGGATGCTGACCGGTATGGAACTAGGTTAGGGCTAATATTAGTACTGATAAACTGCTCTCAGGATGCTGACTGGTATGGAACTAGGTTAGGGCTAATATTAGTACTGATAAACTGCTCTCAGGATGCTGACCGGTATGGAACTAGGTTAGGGCTAATATTAGTACTGATAAACTGCTCTCAGGATGCTGACCGGTATGGAACTAGGTTAGGGCTAATATTAGTACTGATAAACTGCTCTCAGGATGCTGACTGGTATGGAACTAGGTTAGGGCTAATATTAGGACTGATAAACTGCTCTCAGGATGCTGACTGGCATGGAACTACGTTAGGGCTAATATTAGTACTCATAAACTGCTCTCATGATGCTGACTGGTATGGAACTAGGTTAGGGCTAATATTAGTACTGATAAACTGCTCTCAGGATGCTGACTGGTATGGAACTAGGTTAGGGCTAATATTAGGACTGATAAACTGCTCTCAGGATGCTGACTGGTATGGAACTACGTTAGGGCTAATATTAGTACTCATAAACTGCTCTCATGATGCTGACTGGTATGGAACTAGGTTAGGGCTAATATTAGTACTCATAAACTGCTCTCAGGATGCTGACTGGTATGGAACTAGGTTAGGGCTAATATTAGTACTGATAAACTGCTCTCAGGATGCTGACTGGTATGGAACTAGGTTAGGGCTAATATTAGGACTGATAAACTGCTCTCAGGATGCTGACTGGTATGGAACTAGGTTAGGGCTAATATTAGTACTGATAAACTGCTCTCAGGATGCTGACTGGTATGGAACTAGGTTAGGGCTAATATTAGTACTGATAAACTGCTCTCAGGATGCTGACTGGTATGGAACTAGGTTAGGGCTAATATTAGTACTGATAAACTGCTCTCAGGATGCTGACTGGTATGGAACTAGGTTAGGGCTAATATTAGTACTGATAAACTGCTCTCAGGATGCTGACTGGTATGGAACTAGGTTAGGGCTAATATTAGGACTGATAAACTGCTCTCAGGATGCTGACTGGTATGGAACTAGGTTAGGGCTAATATTAGTACTGATAAACTGCTCTCAGGATGCTGACTGGTATGGAACTAGGTCAGGGCTAATATTAGTACTGATAAACTGCTCTCAGGATGCTGACTGGCATGGAACTAGGTTAGGGCTAATATTAGTACTGATAAACTGCTCTCAGGATGCTGACTGGTATGGAACTAGGTTAGGGCTAATATTAGTACTGATAAACTGCTCTCAGGATGCTGACTGGTATGGAACTAGGTTAGGGCTAATATTAGTACTGATAAACTGCTCTCAGGATGCTGACTGGTATGGAACTAGGTTAGGGCTAATATTAGTACTGATAAACTGCTCTCAGGATGCTGACTGGCATGGAACTAGGTTAGGGCTAATATTAGGACTGATAAACTGCTCTCAGGATGCTGACTGGTATGGAACTAGGTTAGGGCTAATATTAGTACTGATAAACTGCTCTCAGGATGCTGACTGGTATGGAACTAGGTTAGGGCTAATATTAGTACTGATAAACTGCTCTCAGGATGCTGACTGGTATGGAACTAGGTTAGGGCTAATATTAGTACTGATAAACTGCTCTCAGGATGCTGACTGGTATGGAACTAGGTTAGGGCTAATATTAGGACTGATAAACTGCTCTCAGGATGCTGACTGGTATGGAACTAGGCTAGGGCTAATATTAGTACTGATAAACTGCTCTCAGGATGCTGACTGGTATGGAACTAGGTTAGGGCTAATATTAGTACTGATAAACTGCTCTCAGGATGCTGACTGGTATGGAACTAGGTTAGGGCTAATATTAGTACTGATAAACTGCTCTCAGGATGCTGACTGGTATGGAACTAGGTTAGGGCTAATATTAGTACTGATAAACTGCTCTCAGGATGCTGACTGGTATGGAACTAGGTTAGGGCTAATATTAGTACTGATAAACTGCTCTCAGGATGCTGACTGGTATGGAACTAGGTTAGGGCTAATATTAGTACTGATAAACTGCTCTCAGGATGCTGACTGGTATGGAACTAGGTTAGGGCTAATATTAGTACTGATAAACTGCTCTCAGGATGCTGACTGGTATGGAACTAGGTTAGGGCTAATTTTAGTACTGATAAACTGCTCTCAGGATGCTGACTGGTATGGAACTAGGTTAGGGCTAATATTAGTACTGATAAACTGCTCTCAGGATGCTGACTGGTATGGAACTAGGTTAGGGCTAATATTAGTACTGATAAACTGCTCTCAGGATGCTGACTGGTATGGAACTAGGTTAGGGCTAATATTAGTACTGATAAACTGCTCTCAGGATGCTGACTGGTATGGAACTAGGTTAGGGCTAATATTAGTACTGATAAACTGCTCTCAGGATGCTGACTGGTATGGAACTAGGTTAGGGCTAATATTAGTACTGATAAACTGCTCTCAGGATGCTGACTGGTATGGAACTAGGTTAGGGCTAATATTAGTACTGATAAACTGCTCTCAGGATGCTGACTGGTATGGAACTAGATTAGGGCTAATATTAGTACTGATAAACTGCTCTCAGGATGCTGACTGGTATGGAACTAGGTTAGGGCTAATATTAGTACTGATAAACTGCTCTCAGGATGCTGACTGGTATGGAACTAGGTTAGGGCTAATATTAGTACTGATAAACTGTTAGGGCTAATATTAGTACTGATAAACTGCTCTCAGGATGCTGACTGGTATGGAACTAGGTTAGGGCTAATATTAGTACTGATAAACTGCTCTCAGGATGCTGACTGGTATGGAACTAGGTTAGGGCTAATATTAGTACTGATAAACTGCTCTCAGGATGCTGACTGGTATGGAACTAGGTTAGGGCTAATATTAGTACTGATAAACTGCTCTCAGGATGCTGACTGGTATGGAACTAGGTTAGGGCTAATATTAGGACTGATAAACTGCTCTCAGGATGCTGACTGGTATGGAACTAGGTTAGGGCTAATATTAGTACTGATAAACTGCTCTCAGGATGCTGACTGGTATGGAACTAGGTTAGGGCTAATATTAGTACTGATAAACTGCTCTCAGGATGCTGACTGGTATGGAACTAGGTTAGGGCTAATATTAGGACTGATAAACTGCTCTCAGGATGCTGACTGGTATGGAACTAGGTTAGGGCTAATATTAGTACTGATAAACTGCTCTCAGGATGCTGACTGGTATGGAACTAGGTTAGGGCTAATATTAGTACTGATAAACTGCTCTCAGGATGCTGACTGGTATGGAACTAGGTTAGGGCTAATATTAGGACTGATAAACTGCTCTCAGGATGCTGACTGGTATGGAACTAGGTTAGGGCTAATATTAGGACTGATAAACTGCTCTCAGGATGCTGACTGGTATGGAACTAGGTTAGGGCTAATATTAGGACTGATAAACTGCTCTCAGGATGCTGACTTGTATGGAACTACGTTAGGGCTAATATTAGTACTGATAAACTGCTCTCAGGATGCTGACTGGCATGGAACTAGGTTAGGGCTAATATTAGTACTGATAAACTGCTCTCAGGATGCTGACTGGTATGGAACTAGGTTAGGGCTAATATTAGTACTGATAAACTGCTCTCAGGATGCTGACTGGTATGGAAAAAATACTGCAGGGAATTATATTCAGGACTGGGCATCCGGAGAAAGTAAACTACTGCAGGACAAAGATTAAAACCCTCCCCACCGTTTGTGTGTGCGCGCACGTGTGTGTGTGTGTGTGTGCGCGCACGTGTGTGTGTGTGTGTGTGTGTGTGTGTGTGCGTGAGATGGTGGTAGAAATACTACCTGTTTACGTTTCCACAGCCCTGAAACCTCAGCATGTATCATATCCACAGCCCTGAAACCTCAGCATGTATCATATCCACAGCCCTGAAACCTCAGCATGTATCATATCCACAGCCCTGAAACCTCAGCATGTATCATATCCACAGCCCTGAAACCTCAGCATGTATCATATCCACAGCCCTGAAACCTCAGCATGTATCATATCCACAGCCCTGAAACCTCAGCATGTATCATATCCACAGCCCTGAAACCCTCAGCATGTATCATATCCACAGCCCTGAAACCTCAGCATTTTTATCATATCCACAGCCCTGAAACCCTCAGCATGTATCATATCCACAGCCCTGAAACCTCAGCATGTATCATATCCACAGCCCTGAAACCCTCAGCATGTATCATATCCACAGCCCTGAAACCCTCAGCATGTATCATATTAAATATTATCATGGGATAAGATTGTTTCCTATTAGTGGGGTGTCCTGTAGTGGCCAGACCAGGGTCTCTGTTTTAATATAATATACCCTATTCCCATTATAGTGCACTACTTTTGACCACATCCCTAAGGGCCCTGTTCAAAAGTAGTGCAGTATATAGGGAATATGGTGCTATTTGGGACGCAGGAGAGAGACAGCATCAGAGGAACTGGAGGAGAGAGACAGCAGCAGAGGGACTGGAGGAGAGAGACAGCAGCAGAGGAACTGGAGGAGAGAGACAGCAGCAGAGGGAGGGGAGAGACAGCAGCAGAGGGACTGGAGGAGAGAGACAGCAGCAGAGGGACTGGAGGAGAGAGACAGCAGCAGAGGAACTGGAGGAGAGAGACAGCAGCAGAGGGACTGGAGGAGAGAGACAGCAGCAGAGGGACTGGAGGAGAGAGACAGCAGCAGAGGGACTGGAGGAGAGAGACAGCAGCAGAGGAACTGGAGGAGAGAGACAGCAGCAGAGGGACTGGAGGAGAGAGACAGCAGCAGAGGAACTGGAGGAGAGAGACAGCAGCAGAGGGACTGGAGGAGAGAGACAGCAGCAGAGGAACTGGAGGAGAGAGACAGCAGCAGAGGGACTGGAGGAGAGAGACAGCAGCAGAGGGACTGGAGGAGAGAGACAGCAGCAGAGGAACTGGAGGAGAGAGACAGCAGCAGAGGGACTGGAGGAGAGAGACAGCAGCAGAGGGACTGGAGGAGAGAGACAGCAGCAGAGGGACTGGAGGAGAGAGACAGCAGCAGAGGGAGGAGAGAGACAGCAGCAGAGGAACTGGAGGAGAGAGACAGCAGCAGAGGGACTGGAGGAGAGAGACAGCAGCAGAGGGAGGAGAGCGACAGCAGCAGAGGGACTGGAGGAGAGAGACAGCAGCAGAGGGAGGAGAGAGACAGCAGC
Source organism: Coregonus clupeaformis (assembly GCF_020615455.1). NCBI lineage: Eukaryota > Metazoa > Chordata > Actinopteri > Salmoniformes > Salmonidae > Coregonus > Coregonus clupeaformis. Next base: position 3,109,609 of record NC_059223.1, on the reverse strand, counting down.
AGAGGGACTGGAGGAGAGAGACAGCAGCAGAGGGAGGAGAGCGACAGCAGCAGAGGGAGGAGAGAGACAGCAGCAGAGGAACTGGAGGAGAGAGACAGCAGCAGAGGGACTGGAGGAGAGAGACAGCAGCAGAGGGACTGGAGGAGAGATACAGCAGCAGAGGGAGGAGAGCGACAGCAGCAGAGGGACTGGAGGAGAGAGACAGCAGCAGAGGGAGGAGAGCGACAGCAGCAGAGGGACTGGAGGAGAGAGACAGCAGCAGAGGGACTGGAGGAGAGAGACAGCAGCAGAGGGAGTAGAGCGACAGCAGCAGAGGGAATGGAGGAGAGAGACAGCAGCAGAGGGAGGAGAGCGACAGCAGCAGAGGGACTGGAGGAGAGAGACAGCAGCAGAGGGAGGAGAGAGACAGCAGCATAGGAACTGGAGGAGAGAGACAGCAGCAGAGGGACTGGAGGAGAGAGACAGCAGCAGAGGGACTGGAGGAGAGAGACAGCAGCAGAGGAACTGGAGGAGAGAGACAGCAGCAGAGGAACTGGAGGAGAGAGACAGCAGCAGAGGAACTGGAGGAGAGAGACAGCAGCAGAGGAACTGGAGGAGAGAGACAGCAGCAGAGGAACTGGAGGAGAGAGACAGTAGCAGAGGGACTGGAGGAGAGAGACAGCAGCAGAGGGACTGAGGAGAGAGACAGCAGCAGAGGAACTGGAGGAGAGAGACAGCAGCAGAGGGACTGGAGGAGAGAGACAGCAGCAGAGGAACTGGAGGAGAGAGACAGCAGCAGAGGAACTGGAGGAGAGAGACAGCAGCAGAGGAACTGGAGGAGAGAGACAGCAGCAGAGGAACTGGAGGAGAGAGAAAGCAGCAGAGGGACTGGAGGAGATAGAAAGCAGCAGAGGGACTGGAGGAGAGAGACAGCAGCAGAGGATTGCAGTATCAGCAGTAGGAGTAGGGTTGCATATTCTGCTAACTTTCCCAAATTCTTCTGAATTTCCAGAAATCAGGGTTGGAAGATTCCCAGAGTCGTCAGGGAATAAGCAGCAAATCTGGAATCCTCCAACCAGGATTTCTGGAAACCTGGGAATTTTGGGAAGGTTACCAAAATGTTGCAACCCTGTTTAGGGTTTACAGTCTTTCTACATGATGAAGTGGAGATGAGTTTATACAGACAGATGAGAGGGGATGAGAACATGAGAGGAGGAGAGGAGAACAGGAGAGGAGGAGAGGAGAACAGGAGAGGAGGAGAGGAGAACAAGAGAGGGAGGAGAGGAGAACAGGAGAGGAGGAGAGGAGAACAGGAGAGGAGGAGAGGAGAACAAGAGAGGGAGGAGAGGAGAACAGGAGAGGAGGAGAGGAGAACTGAGAGGAGGAGAGGAGAACAGAAGAGGATGAGAGGAGAACAAGAGAGGGAGGAGAGGAGAACAGGAGAGGGAGGAGAGGAGAACAGGAGAGGAGGAGAGGAGAACATGAGAGGGAGGAGAGGAGAACAAGAGAGGGAGGAGAGGAGAACAGGAGAGGGAGGAGAGGAGAACAGGAGAGGGAGGAGAGGAGAACAGGAGAGGGAGGAGAGGAGAACAGGAGAGGAGGAGAGGAGAACAAGAGAGGGAGGAGAGGAGAACAGGAGAGGAGGAGAGGAGAACAGGAGAGGGAGGAGAGGAGAACAGGAGAGGAGGAGAGGAGAACAGGAGAGGAGGAGAGGAGAACAGGAGAGGGAGGAGAGGAGAACAGGAGAGGGAGGAGAGGAGAACAGGAGAGGAGAACAAGAGAGGGAGGAGAGGAGAACAGGAGAGGAGGAGAGGAGAACATGAGAGGGAGGAGAGGAGAACAGGAGAGGAGGAGAGGAGAACAAGAGAGGGAGGAGAGGAGAACAAGAGAGGGAGGAGAGGAGAACAGGAGAGGGAGGAGAGGAGAACAGAAGAGGAGGAGAGGAGAACAAGAGAGGGAGGAGAGGAGAACATGAGAGGAGGAGAGGAGAACAAGAGAGGGAGGAGAGGAGAACAGGAGAGGAGAACAAGAGAGGAGGAGAGGAGAACATGAGAGGAGGAGAGGAGAACATGAGAGGAGGAGAGGAGAACTGAGAGGAGGAGAGGAGAACAGGAGAGGAGGAGAGGAGAACAAGAGAGGGAGGAGAGGAGAACAGGAGAGGAGGAGAGGAGAACAAGAGAGGGAGGAGAGGAGAACAGGAGAGGAGAACAAGAGAGGGAGGAGAGGAGAACAGGAGAGGAGGAGAGGAGAACATGAGAGGGAGGAGAGGAGAACAGGAGAGGAGGAGAGGAGAACAAGAGAGGGAGGAGAGGAGAACAAGAGAGGGAGGAGAGGAGAACAGGAGAGGGAGGAGAGGAGAACAGAAGAGGAGGAGAGGAGAACAAGAGAGGGAGGAGAGGAGAACATGAGAGGAGGAGAGGAGAACAAGAGAGGAGGAGAGGAATGAAAGGCAAAGTAGAGGATGGTTGAAAAGAGAAAAGAAGGGCTGTATTCAGAGAGGCCAGAGGAACCCCTCCCTCCCTCCTACACCTCAACATGTCAGCACACCATCCCTCCCAACTACCCTGTACGTCTCGGATTTCTCTCTAGAGGCTGACATCCAGCCCTCAGCACCTCTGTGATCTAACCCTAGTTTACTTTTACAGTCGATTTATCTCTCCTACCAGGCCAACTCAAACTGGAGACATCTGTCCTTCAGAGTGTAGGAGAATACTACATATCATAATATAATAATAATAATATGCCATTTAGCAGACACTTCTATCCAATGCGACTTACAGTCATGTGTGCATACATTTTTACGTATGGGTGGTCCCGGGGATCGTTACAAGCGCCGTGCTCTACCAATTGAGCTACAGAGGACCATCATAATGTCAAACACACACCTATAAAACATGTCAGCCATGTCAGCACTTGAATCCTATAGGCATATGATACCAACACCATGGAGGGGATATTGAATCCTATAGGCATATGATACCAACACCATGGAGGGGATATTGAATCCTATAGGCATATGATAGCAACACCATGGAGGGGATATTGAATCCTATAGGCATATGATACCAACACCATGGAGGGGATATTGAATCCTATAGGCATATGATACCAACACCATGGAGGGGATATTGAATCCTATAGGCATATGATAGCAACACCATGGAGGGGATATTGAATCCTATAGGCATATGATACCAACACCATGGAGGGGATATTGAATCCTATAGGCATATGATACCAACACCATGGAGGGGATATTGAATCCTATAGGCATATGATACCAACACCATGGAGGGGATATTGAATCCTATAGGCATATGATACCAACACCATGGAGGGGATATTGAATCCTATAGGCATATGATACCAACACCATGGAGGGGATATAGGATGAAGAATTCCCCTGAATATTTTCCTAAACCTCTCATATCCCTTTCCCACACATTCACATGGTCTGATGTCATACACCTTCGCCACTAAGCGTGTGTCCCTGATGGCACCCCTATTCCCTATCAAGTTGGACACTTTTCGACCAGAGCCCTATTGGGCCCAAGTCAAGAGTAGTGCACTACAGTATAGGGAGCCATTTGGGACGCATCCCCTAACTGACACGTCACCAGTAGAGATGGGATGTTTGATGTGGCGACTCTCAGGTAATGCTGTGGTATCAGAGGAGACAGAGAGATGAATTACACTCTCTCTCTCTCTCTCTCTCTCTCTCTCTCTCTCTCTCTCTCTCTCTCTCTCTCTCTCTCTCTCTCTCTCTCTCTCTCTCTCTCTCTCTCTCTCTCTCTCTCTCTCTCTCTCTCTCTCTCTCTCTCTCTCTCTCTCTCTCTCTCTCTCTCTCTCTCTCTCTCTCTCTCTCTTACACATGACAGAGAGAGGATACAGAGTCTCACACCTCCTAGCTTGGCAACAAGACTTCCTCTATAAAACGAGAACTTAGCAAGGAGTCAGTCTACACCTCAGCAGATGATATAGTGATGTCTGGTAGCTGTGTGTTCTAGTGCTACTGTAACCATGGATTTGTACTGGTTGCAGAGACAGTAATGGGAGTCTAGGTGGGAGAAGGGCAACGTTTCTCCTGGACACTGATCTTGGGTCAGTTGTGCATTTTCCCCGCTAATGGATAAGGTTAGGATTGGGAGAGGGGAAGCTGATCTTTACACCGGAGCAGTCTAGGTGCATTGCTGCCATGAGTTGAGGAGCAGTGCCATCTAGTGGTCCTGGTTGACATTTACAACACAACTGAGCACTGGACAAAACCATGGCAACAATTGATGTCTCTGACTCGCTCTGTTACTATGTCCCAAGCCACCCATTCCCCTCCCTCTCTCCTTCCCTCCCTCCCTCTCTCCCTCTCTCCTTCTTCCTCCCTCCCTCCCTCTCTCCTCCATCCCTCCCTCCCTCCCTCCCTCTCTCCTTCTTCCTCCCTCCCTCTCTCTCCTTCCCTCCCTCCCTCCCTCCCTCTCTCCTTCTTCATCCCTCCCTCCATCCCTCCCTCTCTCCTTCTTCCTTCCTTCCTCCCTCCCTCCCTCTCTCCTTCTTCCTCCCTCCCTCCCTCCCTCCCTCTCTCCTTCTTCCTCCCTCCCTCCCTCCCTCTCTCCTTCTTCCTCCCTCCCTCCCTCCCTCCTTCTTCCTCCCTCCCTCCCTCCCTCCCTCTCTCTCCTTCTTCCTCCCTCCCTCCCTCCTTCCTTCCTTCCTCCCTCCCTCCCTCCCTCCCTCCCTCCCTCCCTCCCTCCCTCCCTCCCTCCCTCCCTCCCTCCCTCTCCCTCTCCTTCTTCCTCCCTCCCTCCCTCCCTCCCTCCTCCTTCCTTCCTCCCTCCCTCCCTCCCTCCCTCCCTCCCTCCCTCCCTCCTTCTTCCTCCTCCCTCCTTCCTCCCTCCCTCCCTCCCTCCCTCCCTCCTTCCTCCTCCCTCCCTCCTCCTTCCTCCTCCCTCCCTCCCTCCCTCCTCCCTCCCTCCCTCCCTCCCTCCTTCCTCCTCCCTCCCTCCTTCTTCCATCCTCCCTCCCTCCCTCCCTCCCTCCCTCCCTCCCTCCCTCCTTCCTCCTCCCTCCCTCCTTCCCTCCCTCCCTCCCTCCCTCCCTCCCTCCCTCTCTCCTTCCTCCCTCCCTCCCTCCCTCCCTCCATCATACCTGGTCTATAACACTGATGGCGTCTCTAATGTTGATTTTCTGATAGACCTCCCACAGCTCACTCTTCCTCCCTCCCTCCCTCTCTCCCTCCCTCTCTCTCTTCCTCCCTCCCTCCCTCTCTTCATCATACCTGGTCTATAACACTGATGGCGTCTCTAATGTTGATTTTCTGATAGACCTCCCACAGCTCACTCTTCCGGTACACAGACTTCCGCAGCAGCAGCTTGCTCAGGTAGTTCTTGTCAAACTGCTCCCACCTGAATGTACACGCCCATATATGGATGAATGACAGTCCATGTTCCAGGGAACAACACTATGATACACATTCAGTGAGGGGCAAAATCCTACCTTCCACTTAGTCATCATTAGTGAATATATAACTTCAGTGGAAGTTAGGATTGGCCATTTAGAGTCCATGATAATATTCAATGATAAGAATAAGACAATGTATTTCAATTGAAACACGACTGAAGAGCGAAGGGCTACTGACTTGTCTCTCCAGTGGTGGTAACCGTTGAGTCCAGCGATGTCTTCCACTGCTGTCAAACAGTGGTCAAAGGCCTGGGGAGAGACAGTATACAGTCTAGTTTATTCTTCACTGTAAGGTTGAGGTCCCTAGCTTCAGTAAATATCATGGGGCTCGTTGAGGTCTCTAGGTCAGTAAATATCATGGGGCTCGTTGAGGTCCCTAGCTTCAGTAAATATCATGGGGCTCGTTGAGGTCTCTAGGTCAGTAAATATCATGGGGCTCGTTGAGGTCTCTAGGTCAGTAAATATCGTGGGGCTCGTTGAGGTCTCTAGGTCAGTAAATATCATGGGGCTCGTTGAGGTCTCTAGGTCAGTAAATATCATGGGGCTCGTTGAGGTCTCTAGGTCAGTAAATATCATGGGGCTCGTTGAGGTCCCTAGCTTCAGTAAATATCATGGGGCTCGTTGATTCCTCTAGGTCAGTAAATATCATGGGGCTCGTTGAGGTCTCTAGGTCAGTAAATATCGTGGGGCTCGTTGAGGTCTCTAGGTCAGTAAATATCATGGGGCTCGTTGAGGTCCCTAGCTTCAGTAAATATCATGGGGCTCGTTGAGGTCTCTAGGTCAGTAAATATCGTGGGGCTCGTTGAGGTCTCTAGGTCAGTAAATATCATGGGGCTCGTTGAGGTCTCTAGGTCAGTAAATATCGTGGGGCTCGTTGAGGTCTCTAGGTCAGTAAATATCATGGGGCTCGTTGAGGTCTCTAGGTCAGTAAATATCATGGGGCTCGTTGAGGTCCCTAGTTTCAGTAAATATCATGGGGCTCGTTGATTCCTCTAGGTCAGTAAATATCATGGGGCTCGTTGAGGTCCCTAGCTTCAGTAAATATCATGGGGCTCGTTGAGGTCTCTAGGTCAGTAAATATCATGGGGCTCGTTGAGGTCTCTAGGTCAGTAAATATCGTGGGGCTCGTTGAGGTCTCTAGGTCAGTAAATATCATGGGGCTCGTTGAGGTCTCTAGGTCAGTAAATATCGTGGGGCTCGTTGAGGTCTCTAGGTCAGTAAATATCGTGGGGCTCGTTGAGGTCTCTAGGTCAGTAAATATCATGGGGCTCGTTGAGGTCTCTAGGTCAGTAAATATCATGGGGCTCGTTGAGGTCTCTAGGTCAGTAAATATCGTGGGGCTCGTTGAGGTCTCTAGGTCAGTAAATATCATGGGGCTCGTTCAGGTCTCTAGGTCAGTAAATATCGTGGGGCTCGTTGAGGTCCCTAGCTTCAGTAAATATCATGGGGCTCGTTGAGGTCTCTAGGTCAGTAAATATCATGGGGCTCGTTGAGGTCTCTAGGTCAGTAAATATCATGGGGCTCGTTGAGGTCTCTAGGTCAGTAAATATCGTGGGGCTCGTTGAGGTCCCTAGCTTCAGTAAATATCATGGGGCTCGTTGATTCCTCTAGGTCAGTAAATATCGTGGGGCTCGTTGAGGTCTCTAGGTCAGTAAATATCGTGGGGCTCGTTGAGGTCTCTAGGTCAGTAAATATCGTGGGGCTCGTTGAGGTCTCTAGGTCAGTAAATATCATGGGGCTCGTTGAGGTCTCTAGGTCAGTAAATATCGTGGGGCTCGTTGAGGTCTCTAGGTCAGTAAATATCATGGGGCTCGTTGATTCCTCTAGGTCAGTAAATATCGTGGGGCTCGTTGAGGTCTCTAGGTCAGTAAATATCGTGGGGCTCGTTGAGGTCTCTAGGTCAGTAAATATCGTGGGGCTCGTTGAGGTCTCTAGGTCAGTAAATATCGTGGGGCTCGTTGAGGTCTCTAGGTCAGTAAATATCGTGGGGCTCGTTGAGGTCTCTAGGTCAGTAAATATCGTGGGGCTCGTTGAGGTCTCTAGGTCAGTAAATATCATGGGGCTCGTTGAGGTCTCTAGGTCAGTAAATATCGTGGGGCTCGTTGAGGTCTCTAGGTCAGTAAATATCGTGGGGCTCGTTGAGGTCTCTAGGTCAGTAAATATCATGGGGCTCGTTGAGGTCTCTAGGTCAGTAAATATCGTGGGGCTCGTTGAGGTCTCTAGGTCAGTAAATATCATGGGGCTCGTTGAGGTCTCTAGGTCAGTAAATATCATGGGGCTCGTTGAGGTCCCTAGTTTCAGTAAATATCATGGGGCTCGTTGATTCCTCTAGGTCAGTAAATATCATGGGGCTCGTTGAGGTCCCTAGCTTCAGTAAATATCATGGGGCTCGTTGAGTTCTCTAGGTCAGTAAATATCATGGGGCTCGTTGAGGTCTCTAGGTCAGTAAATATCGTGGGGCTCGTTGAGGTCTCTAGGTCAGTAAATATCATGGGGCTCGTTGAGGTCTCTAGGTCAGTAAATATCGTGGGGGCTCGTTGAGGTCTCTAGGTCAGTAAATATCGTGGGGCTCGTTGAGGTCTCTAGGTCAGTAAATATCATGGGGCTCGTTGAGGTCTCTAGGTCAGTAAATATCATGGGGCTCGTTGAGGTCTCTAGGTCAGTAAATATCGTGGGGCTCATTGAGGTCTCTAGGTCAGTAAATATCATGGGGCTCGTTGAGGTCTCTAGGTCAGTAAATATCGTGGGGCTCGTTGAGGTCCCTAGCTTCAGTAAATATCATGGGGCTCGTTGAGGTCTCTAGGTCAGTAAATATCATGGGGCTCGTTGAGGTCTCTAGGTCAGTAAATATCATGGGGCTCGTTGAGGTCTCTAGGTCAGTAAATATCGTGGGGCTCGTTGAGGTCCCTAGCTTCAGTAAATATCATGGGGCTCGTTGATTCCTCTAGGTCAGTAAATATCGTGGGGCTCGTTGAGGTCTCTAGGTCAGTAAATATCGTGGGGCTCGTTGAGGTCTCTAGGTCAGTAAATATCGTGGGGCTCGTTGAGGTCTCTAGGTCAGTAAATATCGTGGGGCTCGTTGAGGTCTCTAGGTCAGTAAATATCGTGGGGCTCGTTGAGGTCTCTAGGTCAGTAAATATCGTGGGGCTCGTTGAGGTCTCTAGGTCAGTAAATATCATGGGGCTCGTTGAGGTCTCTAGGTCAGTAAATATCATGGGGCTCGTTGAGGTCTCTAGGTCAGTAAATATCGTGGGGTTCATCTCTTCTGTGAGTTTATGCACTGTGATCCATTTGCCAATGCCTTTCCTTTCCTGGCCCTGTGACAGAGGATGAGTCTGACAGACTGTACCAGCCCAGGTCCCTCAGCAGAGAGAGAGACTATGATGAACCAAGATGGCTGACAGACTGTACCAGCCCAGGTCCCTCAGCAGAGAGAGAGACTATGATGAACCAAGATGGCTGACAGACTGTACCAGCCCAGGTCCCTCAGCAGAGAGAGAGACTATGATGAACCAAGATGGCTGACATACTGTACCAGCCCAGGTCCTTCAGCAGAGAGAGAGGTTGTGCCCCATCATTAAGTTTGCCGACGACACAACAGTGGTAGGCCTGATCACTGACAACGATGAGACAGCCTATAGGGAGGAGGTCAGAGACCTGGCCGTGTGGTGCCAGGATAACAACCTCTACCTCAACGTGACCAAGACAAAGGAGATGATTGTGGACTACAGGAAAAAAAAGAGGACTGAGCACGCCTCCATTCTCATTGACTGGGCTGCAGTGGAACAGGTTGAGAGCTTCAAGTTCCTTGGTGTCCACATCACCAACGAACTATCATGGTCCAAACACACCAAGACAGTCGTGAAGAGGGCACGACAAAGCCTATTCCCCCTCAGGAGACTGAAAAGATTTGGCATGGGTCCTCAGATCCTCAAAAAATTATACAGCTGCACCATCGAGAACATCCTGACTGTTTGTATCACCGCCTGGTATGGCAACTGCTTGGCCTCTGACCGCAAGGCACTACAGAGGACAGTGTGTACGGCCCAGTACATCACTGGGGCCAAGCTTCCTGCCATCCAGGACCTCTATACCAGGCGGTGTCAGAGGAAGGCCCTCAAAATTGTCAAAGACTCCAGCCACCCTAGTCATAGACTGTTCTCTCTGCTACCGCACGGCAAGCGGTACCAGAGTGCCAAGTCTAGGTCCAAAAGACTTCTCAACAGCTTCTACCCCCAAGCCATAAGACTCCTGAACAGCTAATCATGGCTACCCAGACTATTTGCACTGCCCCCTCACCCCATCCTTTTTACGCTGCTGCTACTCTGTTAAGTATTTATGCATAGTCACTTTAACTCTACCCACATGTACATATTACTTCAACTACCTCAACTAGCCGGTGCCCCCGCACATTGACTCTGCACCGGTACCCCCCTGTATATATAGCCTCCCTACTGTTATTTCCCATTGACTCTGCACCGGTACCCCCCTGTATATATAGCCTGCCTACTGTTATTTTATTTTACTTGTGCTCTTTTTTTCTCAACACTTTTTGTTGTTTTATTTAACCTTTTTATAAAAAAATTAATGCATTGTTGGTTAAGGGCTGTAAGTAAGAATTTCACTGTAATGTCTGCACCTGTTGTATTCGGCGCATGTAGCCAATAAAATTTGATTTGATTTGATGACTTGTTAATCTGCCCCACTACCATCACTCTCACACTCTTTTCTACTCCCAGTCCTCCACAGCCCCTCCTCTTCTGGATCTAGCTGCCTCTAACACTGCTCCTGGGGTTTATAAATACTGCCTCTAACACTGCTCCTGGGGTTTATAAATACTTTCAGACAACCAGAGGATCCACACAGAGAGGTTATAGTATGATGATTTATTTATCTGACCCGCTACCACCACCGCCACCACCACCACCGCCACCACCACCACCACCACCGCCACCACCACCGGTTCATAGCTTCAACCCCGCAGCACACACACTTACACACACCAACTGATTAATGGACAGCTGAATGTATATTTTTATTTTAATCTTGCTTTGTTTGCTCTTTTCCATATTATGTCTATCTCTGAAAAAACTACCCAGGAAAGGGCTGAATATAGCCCATATTAATTTATATATAGGCTTAGAAATAAGGTTCATGAAATCAATAACTTGCTGACATCAGATAACATTAATATATTAGCCCTTTCTGAGACTTACTTAGATAATTCATTTGATGATACAGCAGTAACAATACAAGGATATAACATCTATAAAAGAGACAGGAATGCTTATGGGGGAGGTGTTGCTGTATATATTCAGAGCCATATCCCTGTAATGCTTACAGAATATCTTATGTCAAGTGTTATTTTCTTTTGGGGTGATGCTATAGCCCACCAAGTACTAACAGTCAGTATCTAAATAATATGTGTCAAATGTTTGATAGTGTATGTGATGTAAACAGAGAGGTCTACTTTCTTGGAGACCTGAATATTGACTGGTTTTCATCAAGCTGTCCGCTCAAGAGGAAGCTTCTCACTGTAACCAGTGACTGTAATCTGGTTCAGGTTATTAATCAACCTACCAGGGTGTTTACAAACACTACAGGAACAAGATCATCCACATGTATTGATCACATTTTTAATAATACTGTAGAACTTTGTTCTAAAGCTGTATCCGTACCCATTGGATGCAGTGATCACAATATATTTGCTATATCCAGGAAAGCCAAAGTTCCAAAAGCTGGGCCTAAAATAGTGTATAAGAGATCATACAAAGTATTTTGCTGTGACTCTTATGTGGATGTAAAACTTTATTTGTTGGTCTGATGTGATTAATAAGGAGCA
>NC_059223.1:3038340-3093340 GCF_020615455.1 Coregonus clupeaformis | reverse complement strand
AGGGTAATGATATGATACCACACCTGATGAAGGCCCAGGGTAACGATATGATGCCACACCTGATGAAGGCCCAGGGTAATGATATGATGCCACACCTGATGAAGGCCCAGGGTAATGATGCCATGCCTGATGAAGGCCCAGGGTAATGATATGATGCCACACCTGATGAAGGCCCAGGGTAATGATGCCATGCCTGATGAAGGCCCAGGGTAATGATATGATGCCACGCCTGATGAAGGCCCAGGGTAATGATATGATGCCACACCTGATGAAGGCCCAGGGTAATGATATGATGCCACGCCTGATGAAGGCCCAGGGTAATGATATGATGCCACGCCTGATGAAGGCCCAGGGTAATGATATGATGCCACACCTGTTGAAGGCCCAGGGTAATGATATGATGCCACACCTGTTGAAGGCCAAGGGTAATGATATGATGCCACACCTGATGAAGGCCCAGGGTAATGATATGATGCCACACCTGATGAAGGCCCAGGGTAATGATATGATGCCACGCCTGATGAAGGCCCAGGGTAATGATATGATGCCACGCCTGATGAAGGCCCAGGGTAATGATATGATGCCACACCTGATGAAGGCCCAGGGTAATGATGCCATGCCTGATGAAGGCCCAGGGTAATGATATGATGCCACGCCTGATGAAGGCCCAGGGTAATGATATGATGCCACACCTGATGAAGGCCCAGGGTAATGATATGATGCCACGCCTGATGAAGGCCCAGGGTAATGATATGATGCCACGCCTGATGAAGGCCCAGGGTAATGATATGATGCCACGCCTGATGAAGGCCCAGGGTAATGATATGATGCCACGCCTGATGAAGGCCCAGGGTAATGATATGATGCCACGCCTGATGAAGGCCCAGGGTAATGATATGATGCCACACCTGATGAAGGCCCAGGGTAATGATATGATGCCACACCTGATGAAGGCCCAGGGTAACGATATGATGCCACACCTGATGAAGGCCCAGGGTAATGATATGATGCCACACCTGATGAAGGCCCAGGGTAATGATGCCATGCCTGATGAAGGCCCAGGGTAACGATATGATGCCACACCTGATGAAGGCCCAGGGTAATGATATGATGCCACGCCTGATGAAGGCCCAGGGTAATGATATGATGCCACGCCTGATGAAGGCCCATGGTAATGATATGATGCCACGCCTGATGAAGGCCCAGGGTAATGATATGATGCCACGCCTGATGAAGGCCCAGGGTAATGATATGATGCCACGCCTGATGAAGGCCCAGGGTAATGATATGATGCCACGCCTGATGAAGGCCCAGGGTAATGATATGATGCCACGCCTGATGAAGGCCCAGGGTAATGATATGATGCCACGCCTGATGAAGGCCCAGGGTAATGATATGATGCCACGCCTGATGAAGGCCCAGGGTAATGATATGATGCCACACCTGATGAAGGCCCAGGGTAATGATGCCATGCCTGACGAAGGCCCAGGGTAATGATATGATGCCACGCCTGATGAAGGCCCAGGGTAATGATATGATGCCACACCTGATGAAGGCCCAGGGTAATGATATGATGCCACGCCTGATGAAGGCCCAGGGTAATGATATGATGCCACGCCTGATGAAGGCCCAGGGTAATGATATGATGCCACGCCTGATGAAGGCCCAGGGTAATGATATGATGCCACGCCTGATGAAGGCCCAGGGTAATGATATGATGCCACGCCTGATGAAGGCCCAGGGTAATGATATGATGGCACACCTGATGAAGGCCCAGGGTAATGATATGATGCCACACCTGATGAAGGCCCAGGGTAACGATATGATGCCACACCTGATGAAGGCCCAGGGTAATGATATGATGCCACACCTGATGAAGGCCCAGGGTAATGATGCCATGCCTGATGAAGGCCCAGGGTAACGATATGATGCCACACCTGATGAAGGCCCAGGGTAATGATATGATGCCACGCCTGATGAAGGCCCAGGGTAATGATATGATGCCACGCCTGATGAAGGCCCATGGTAATGATATGATGCCACGCCTGATGAAGGCCCAGGGTAATGATATGATGCCACGCCTGATGAAGGCCCAGGGTAATGATATGATGCCACGCCTGATGAAGGCCCAGGGTAATGATATGATGCCACGCCTGATGAAGGCCCAGGGTAATGATATGATGCCACGCCTGATGAAGGCCCAGGGTAATGATATGATGCCACGCCTGATGAAGGCCCAGGGTAATGATATGATGCCACACCTGATGAAGGCCCAGGGTAATGATGCCATGCCTGATGAAGGCCCAGGGTAACGATATGATGCCACACCTGATGAAGGCCCAGGGTAATGATATGATGCCACGCCTGATGAAGGCCCAGGGTAATGATATGATGCCACGCCTGATGAAGGCCCATGGTAATGATATGATGCCACGCCTGATGAAGGCCCAGGGTAATGATATGATGCCACGCCTGATGAAGGCCCAGGGTAATGATATGATGCCACGCCTGATGAAGGCCCAGGGTAATGATATGATGCCACGCCTGATGAAGGCCCAGGGTAATGATATGATGCCACACCTGATGAAGGCCCAGGGTAATGATGCCATGCCTGATGAAGGCCCAGGGTAACGATATGATGCCACACCTGATGAAGGCCCAGGGTAATGATATGATGCCACGCCTGATGAAGGCCCAGGGTAATGATATGATGCCACGCCTGATGAAGGCCCATGGTAATGATATGATGCCACGCCTGATGAAGGCCCAGGGTAATGATATGATGCCACGCCTGATGAAGGCCCAGGGTAATGATATGATGCCACGCCTGATGAAGGCCCAGGGTAATGATATGATGCCACGCCTGATGAAGGCCCAGGGTAATGATATGATGCCACGCCTGATGAAGGCCCAGGGTAATGATATGATGCCACGCCTGATGAAGGCCCAGGGTAATGATATGATGCCACGCCTGATGAAGGCCCAGGGTAATGATATGATGCCACACCTGATGAAGGCCCAGGGTAATGATGCCATGCCTGACGAAGGCCCAGGGTAATGATATGATGCCACGCCTGATGAAGGCCCAGGGTAATGATATGATGCCACACCTGATGAAGGCCCAGGGTAATGATATGATGCCACGCCTGATGAAGGCCCAGGGTAATGATATGATGCCACGCCTGATGAAGGCCCAGGGTAATGATATGATGCCACGCCTGATGAAGGCCCAGGGTAATGATATGATGCCACGCCTGATGAAGGCCCAGGGTAATGATATGATGCCACGCCTGATGAAGGCCCAGGGTAATGATATGATGGCACACCTGATGAAGGCCCAGGGTAATGATATGATGCCACACCTGATGAAGGCCCAGGGTAACGATATGATGCCACACCTGATGAAGGCCCAGGGTAATGATATGATGCCACACCTGATGAAGGCCCAGGGTAATGATGCCATGCCTGATGAAGGCCCAGGGTAATGATATGATGCCACACCTGATGAAGGCCCAGGGTAATGATGCCATGCCTGATGAAGGCCCAGGGTAATGATATGATGCCACGCCTGATGAAGGCCCAGGGTAATGATATGATGCCACACCTGATGAAGAACCAGGGTAATGATATGATGCCACGCCTGATGAAGGCCCAGGGTAATGATATGATGCCACGCCTGATGAAGGCCCAGGGTAATGATATGATGCCACACCTGTTGAAGGCCCAGGGTAATGATATGATGCCACACCTGTTGAAGGCCAAGGGTAATGATATGATGCCACACCTGATGAAGGCCCAGGGTAATGATATGATGCCACACCTGATGAAGGCCCAGGGTAATGATATGATGCCACGCCTGATGAAGGCCCAGGGTAATGATATGATGCCACGCCTGATGAAGGCCCAGGGTAATGATATGATGCCACACCTGATGAAGGCCCAGGGTAATGATGCCATGCCTGATGAAGGCCCAGGGTAATGATATGATGCCACGCCTGATGAAGGCCCAGGGTAATGATATGATGCCACACCTGATGAAGGCCCAGGGTAATGATATGATGCCACGCCTGATGAAGGCCCAGGGTAATGATATGATGCCACGCCTGATGAAGGCCCAGGGTAATGATATGATGCCACGCCTGATGAAGGCCCAGGGTAATGATATGATGCCACGCCTGATGAAGGCCCAGGGTAATGATATGATGCCACGCCTGATGAAGGCCCAGGGTAATGATATGATGCCACACCTGATGAAGGCCCAGGGTAATGATATGATGCCACACCTGATGAAGGCCCAGGGTAACGATATGATGCCACACCTGATGAAGGCCCAGGGTAATGATATGATGCCACACCTGATGAAGGCCCAGGGTAATGATGCCATGCCTGATGAAGGCCCAGGGTAACGATATGATGCCACACCTGATGAAGGCCCAGGGTAATGATATGATGCCACGCCTGATGAAGGCCCAGGGTAATGATATGATGCCACGCCTGATGAAGGCCCATGGTAATGATATGATGCCACGCCTGATGAAGGCCCAGGGTAATGATATGATGCCACGCCTGATGAAGGCCCAGGGTAATGATATGATGCCACGCCTGATGAAGGCCCAGGGTAATGATATGATGCCACGCCTGATGAAGGCCCAGGGTAATGATATGATGCCACGCCTGATGAAGGCCCAGGGTAATGATATGATGCCACGCCTGATGAAGGCCCAGGGTAATGATATGATGCCACGCCTGATGAAGGCCCAGGGTAATGATATGATGCCACACCTGATGAAGGCCCAGGGTAATGATGCCATGCCTGACGAAGGCCCAGGGTAATGATATGATGCCACGCCTGATGAAGGCCCAGGGTAATGATATGATGCCACACCTGATGAAGGCCCAGGGTAATGATATGATGCCACGCCTGATGAAGGCCCAGGGTAATGATATGATGCCACGCCTGATGAAGGCCCAGGGTAATGATATGATGCCACGCCTGATGAAGGCCCAGGGTAATGATATGATGCCACGCCTGATGAAGGCCCAGGGTAATGATATGATGCCACGCCTGATGAAGGCCCAGGGTAATGATATGATGGCACACCTGATGAAGGCCCAGGGTAATGATATGATGCCACACCTGATGAAGGCCCAGGGTAACGATATGATGCCACACCTGATGAAGGCCCAGGGTAATGATATGATGCCACACCTGATGAAGGCCCAGGGTAATGATGCCATGCCTGATGAAGGCCCAGGGTAACGATATGATGCCACACCTGATGAAGGCCCAGGGTAATGATATGATGCCACGCCTGATGAAGGCCCAGGGTAATGATATGATGCCACGCCTGATGAAGGCCCATGGTAATGATATGATGCCACGCCTGATGAAGGCCCAGGGTAATGATATGATGCCACGCCTGATGAAGGCCCAGGGTAATGATATGATGCCACGCCTGATGAAGGCCCAGGGTAATGATATGATGCCACGCCTGATGAAGGCCCAGGGTAATGATATGATGCCACGCCTGATGAAGGCCCATGGTAATGATATGATGCCACGCCTGATGAAGGCCCAGGGTAATGATATGATGCCACGCCTGATGAAGGCCCAGGGTAATGATATGATGCCACGCCTGATGAAGGCCCAGGGTAATGATATGATGCCACGCCTGATGAAGGCCCAGGGTAATGATATGATGCCACGCCTGATGAAGGCCCAGGGTAATGATATGATGCCACACCTGATGAAGGCCCAGGGTAATGATATAGCCATGCCTGATGAAGGCCCAGGGTAATGATATGATGCCACGCCTGATGAAGGCCCAGGGTAATGATATGATGCCACTCCTGATGAAGGCCCAGGGTAATGATATGATGCCACGCCTGATGAAGGCCCAGGGTAATGATATGATGCCACGCCTGATGAAGGCCCATGGTAATGATATGATGCCACGCCTGATGAAGGCCCAGGGTAATGATATGATGCCACGCCTGATGAAGGCCCAGGGTAATGATATGATGCCACGCCTGATGAAGGCCCAGGGTAATGATATGATGCCACGCCTGATGAAGGCCCAGGGTAATGATATGAAGCCACGCCTGATGAAGGCCCAGGGTAATGATATGATGCAACACCTGTTGAAGGCCCATGGTAATGATATGATGCCACGCCTGATGAAGGCCCAGGGTAATGATATGATGCCACGCCTGATGAAGGCCCAGGGTAATGATATGATGCCACGCCTGATGAAGGCCCAGGGTAATGATATGATGCCACACCTGATGAAGGCCCAGGGTAATGATATGATGCCACACCTGATGAAGGCCCAGGGTAATGACATGATGCCACGCCTGTTGAAGGCCCAGGGTAATGATATGATGCCACGCCTGATGAAGGCCCAGGGTAATGATATGATGCCACGCCTGATGAAGGCCCAGGGTAATGATATGATGCCACGCCTGATGAAGGCCCAGGGTAATGATATGATGCCACGCCTGATGAAGGCCCAGGGTAATGATATGATGCCACGCCTGATGAAGGCCCAGGGTAATGATATGATGCCACACCTGATGAAGGCCCAGGGTAATGATATGATGCCACGTCTGATGAAGGCCCAGGGTAATGATATGATGCCACGCCTGATGAAGGCCCAGGGTAATGATCTGATGCCACGCCTGATGAAGGCCCAGGGTAACGCCAAGGTATTATTTATTCTCTCTGCATCGTAGAGTTATTAGGGCGATAGAGGGCAATCTTTCCAATATGTGTTGATATGGTCTCATCTCTCTCAGCAGGTGTTGCCCTCGGCTAGCCTTTAATAGCCAGCCTTTATGGATGGGACACAGTGTTACAGAAGGGAGTCGGCACATATCTGTCACAGTGTTACAGAAGGGAGTCGGCTCATATCTGTCACAGTGTTATAGAGTAGCTAAGATTTCAGTAGAAGATGAGGAGGGGTGAGGTGTGTGTGTGTGTGTGTGCTTGTGTGTGTGTGTGTGTGTGTGTGTGTGTGTGCTTGTGTGTGTGTGTGTGTGTGTGTGTGTGTGTGTGTGTGTGTGTGTGTGTGTGTGTGTGTGTGTGTGTGTGTGTGTGTGTGTGTGTGTGTGTGTGTGTGTGTGTGTGTGTGTGTGTGTGTGTGTGTGTGTGTGTGTGTGTGTGTGTGTTAGTTAGTTGAGGCGCTGCAGCTCAGTCTGTGAGTCCCTCCCGTCAGTCTGTCTCTGTTTAGAGGCCGCAACGTCTCTTCCTGTAATGTGACAGCGACTGAGTGGTCATGTGACACGGTGCTCTTTTCAGTATGAGCTGGTCGTAGTTGAGCCGTCAGTGATGAAAACAGAAACATAGATTGAACTGAAATGAACTTAAATTTGAAGTTGATTTCATTTCGAACTACATTCATTTGATTAAATTAAACTGAATCACTCACACGTTCATGTATCTCCTCGTTGATGGTGGGCTTGCGGTTGGTGGCACGAGGTACTTTGAGCCAGTTCACTAGAGGCTTGATGGTCAGACCCTGGGAGGGAGAGGGAGAGGGAGAGAGAGAGAGAGAGACAGAGACAGAGACAGAGAGAGAGAGAGAGAGAGAGAGCGTGAGAGAGAGGAGGGGGGATGAAAGAGGGAGAGAGGGAAAGAGGGAAGGAGTTATTGGTGATTAGAGGACCAATCTAAATCGTCCCATTCACACCCAGCTCATGGCGCCACGGGGATAAACAGTGTGTTTACAGGACACACCCAGGCCCCGCCCATGTTCTGATGTCACTGGATCAATACACAGATGAATCACATCTTGATCCTGCATGTAAATGTGATTATCATTGTGGGACAACAAACACTAGATAGATAGATAGTGGGTTGATAAGGCAGAGCAAGGTCAGGCTGCGTCCAAGATCTCTCTAAGACTTGTTGAGGCAACAGAAAACAAGCTCCGACTGGGATGTATTAGTGCTTGGCTGGAACAAAAGCCTACACGCATTACACCAGGGCTGAAAGTAGATGTCATTTCTTCCCGGTATGGGGACCTCCTATGTGATCACAGGCCTTTATCATAGAATGACATACAGTATAGAATCCCTATCCATTTAATAGGATATCTATGGGCCTAGTAGTACAGATATGTCGTTTCACTTTTTAAATTGCATTAGCCTACATTTTTTACGTGGCGTAAACACAACCGGTCATGATGTTTTCATCTGATTGTCAAACAATTACTTCAAAAGGCTCCTGTGGGTTCCCTGCACACGTTATTCAGGGGGAGGGTTGAACTACAGCGGGTGAGGGAATAGTTGTTAGGCCTGATTTAGATATTGTTCTGCTTATAATTTTCCGTCATTTTGGTAGGCTATTTGTTCGTCAACTTGTCTATAATTAGCTACATGCAGCTTTTCTTCTGTCATTACTTGATGCTCTAGAACACTAAACAAAGCCTTGCTCACCAGAATGTCATAAATCAATAGAGTGATCAACGCATCATCAACAATCTAGTTGACATCGGGTCAAGTTTTATCTTTCATTCCTGCTGCTCTCACGGAGCGAGGACATTTGTGGACCAGGTAGATTTTCAGTTTGACCGGGTTTAAATGAAATGAAAAGCTGTGAAAACGATCCAACATGTCTCCGATAGTATTTCAGTTTTGTCTTGGACTCATATTTTATGTGGTTGAAAATGAAATACTGTCAGCTTTTATGTTGCTCGAAAGAAATTGAACATGTAGGCTACACAACAGGTCCCTAAGCGCGCAATCGCATTCTCTCAAGATGATGAAAGAAAGAAATGTTACTTCAAGGAAATATTATAATAAGTCAACATGAGGCCTACAGTCAGTGTCCAGACTTCAGTTAATATTATAATAGGCTACATGAGGCCTGCGGTCAGTGTCCAGACTTCAGTTAATATTATAATAGGCTACATGAGGCATACAGTCAGTGTCCAGACTTCAGTTAATATTATAATAGGCTACATGAGGCCTGCGGTCAGTGTCCAGACTTCAGTTAATATTATAATAGGCTACATGAGGCCTGCGGTCAGTGTCCAGACTTCAGTTAATATTATAATAGGCTACATGAGGCCTACAGTCAGTGTCCAGACTTCAGTTAATATTATAATAGGCTACATGAGGCCTACAGTCAGTGTCCAGACTTCAGTTAATATTATAATAGGCTACATGAGGCCTACAGTCAGTGTCCAGACTTCAGTTAATATTATAATAGGCTACATGAGGCCTACAGTCAGTGTCCAGACTTCAGTTAATATTATAATAGGCTACATGAGGCCTACAGTCAGTGTCCAGACTTCAGTTAATATTATAATAGGCTACATGAGGCCTACAGTCAGTGTCCAGACTTCAGTTAATATTATAATAGGCTACATGAGGCCTACAGTCAGTGTCCAGACTTCAGTTAATATTATAATAGGCTACATGAGGCCCTGCGGTCAGTGTCCAGACTTCAGTTAATATTATAATAGGCTACATGAGGCCTGCGGTCAGTGTCCAGACTTCAGTTAATATTATAATAGGCTACATGAGGCCTACAGTCAGTGTCCAGACTTCAGTTAATATTATAATAGGCTACATGAGGCCTGCGGTCAGTGTCCAGACTTCAGTTAATATTATAATAGGCTACATGAGGCCTACAGTCAGTGTCCAGACTTCAGTTAATATTATAATAGGCTACATGAGGCCTGCGGTCAGTGTCCAGACTTCAGTTAATATTATAATAGGCTACAGGAGGCCTGCGGTCAGTGTCCAGACTTCAGTTAATATTATAATAGGCTACATGAGGCCTGCGGTCAGTGTCCAGACTTCAGTTAATATTATAATAGGCTACATGAGGCCTGCGGTCAGTGTCCAGACTTCAGTTAATATTATAATAGGCTACATGAGGCCTACAGTCAGTGTCCAGACTTCAGTTAATATTATAATAGGCTACATGAGGCCTGCGGTCAGTGTCCAGACTTCAGTTAATATTATAATAGGCTACATGAGGCCTACAGTCAGTGTCCAGACTTCAGTTAATATTATAATAGGCTACATGAGGCCTGCGGTCAGTGTCCAGACTTCAGTTAATATTATAATAGGCTACATGAGGCCTACAGTCAGTGTCCAGACTTCAGTTAATATTATAATAGGCTACAGGAGGCCTACAGTCAGTGTCCAGACTTCAGTTAATATTATAATAGGCTACATGAGGCCTACAGTCAGTGTCCAGACTTCAGTTAATATTATAATAGGCTACATGAGGCCTACAGTCAGTGTCCAGACTTCAGTTAATATTATAATAGGCTACATGAGGCCTACAGTCAGTGTCCAGACTTCAGTTAATATTATAATAGGCTACAGGAGGCCTACAGTCAGTGTCCAGACTTCAGTTAATATTATAATAGGCTACAGGAGGCCTACAGTCAGTGTCCAGACTTCAGTTAATATTATAATAGGCTACATGAGGCCTACAGTCAGTGTCCAGACTTCAGTTAATATTATAATAGGCTACAGGAGGCCTACAGTCAGTGTCCAGACTTCAGTTAATATTATAATAGGCTACATGAGGCCTACAGTCAGTGTCCAGACTTCAGTTAATATTATAATAGGCTACATGAGGCCTACAGTCAGTGTCCAGACTTCAGTTAATATTATAATAGGCTACATGAGGCCTACAGTCAGTGTCCAGACTTCAGTTAATATTATAATAGGCTACATGAGGCCTACAGTCAGTGTCCAGACTTCAGTTAATATTATAATAGGCTACATGAGGCCTACAGTCAGTGTCCAGACTTCAGTTAATATTATAATAGGCTACATGAGGCCTACAGTCAGTGTCCAGACTTCAGTTAATATTATAATAGGCTACAGGAGGCCTACAGTCAGTGTCCAGACTTCAGTTAATATTATAATAGGCTACATGAGGCCTACAGTCAGTGTCCAGACTTCAGTTAATATTATAATAGGCTACATGAGGCCTACAGTCAGTGTCCAGACTTCAGTTAATATTATAATAGGCTACATGAGGCCTACAGTCAGTGTCCAGACTTCAGTTAATATTATAATAGGCTACATGAGGCCTACAGTCAGTGTCCAGACTTCAGTTAATATTATAATAGGCTACATGAGGCCCTGCGGTCAGTGTCCAGACTTCAGTTAATATTATAATAGGCTACATGAGGCCTACAGTCAGTGTCCAGACTTCAGTTAATATTATAATAGGCTACATGAGGCCTACAGTCAGTGTCCAGACTTCAGTTAATATTATAATAGGCTACATGAGGCCTACAGTCAGTGTCCAGACTTCAGTTAATATTATAATAGGCTACATGAGGCCTACAGTCAGTGTCCAGACTTCAGTTAATATTATAATAGGCTACATGAGGCCTACAGTCAGTGTCCAGACTTCAGTTAATATTATAATAGGCTACATGAGGCCTACAGTCAGTGTCCAGACTTCAGTTAATATTATAATAGGCTACATGAGGCCTACAGTCAGTGTCCAGACTTCAGTTAATATTATAATAGGCTACATGAGGCCTACAGTCAGTGTCCAGACTTCAGTTAATATTATAATAGGCTACATGAGGCCTACAGTCAGTGTCCAGACTTCAGTTAATATTATAATAGGCTACATGAGGCCTACAGTCAGTGTCCAGACTTCAGTTAATATTATAATAGGCTACATGAGGCCCTGCGGTCAGTGTCCAGACTTCAGTTAATATTATAATAGGCTACATGAGGCCTACAGTCAGTGTCCAGACTTCAGTTAATATTATAATAGGCTACATGAGGCCTGCAGTCAGTGTCCAGACTTCAGTTAATATTATAATAGGCTACATGAGGCCTACAGTCAGTGTCCAGACTTCAGTTAATATTATAATAGGCTACATGAGGCCTACAGTCAGTGTCCAGACTTCAGTTAATATTATAATAGGCTACATGAGGCCTACAGTCAGTGTCCAGACTTCAGTTAATATTATAATAGGCTACATGAGGCCTACAGTCAGTGTCCAGACTTCAGTTAATATTATAATAGGCTACATGAGGCCGTCAGTCAGTGTCCAGACTTCAGTTAATATTATAATAGGCTACATGAGGCCTGCGGTCAGTGTCCAGACTTCAGTTAATATTATAATAGGCTACATGAGGCCTACAGTCAGTGTCCAGACTTCAGTTAATATTATAATAGGCTACATGAGGCCTACGGTCAGTGTCCAGACTTCAGTTAATATTATAATAGGCTACATGAGGCCTGCGGTCAGTGTCCAGACTTCAGTTAATATTATAATAGGCTACATGAGGCCTACGGTCAGTGTCCAGACTTCAGTTAATATTATAATAGGCTACATGAGGCCTACAGTCAGTGTCCAGACTTCAGTTAATATTATAATAGGCTACATGAGGCCTACAGTCAGTGTCCAGACTTCAGTTAATATTATAATAGGCTACATGAGGCCTACAGTCAGTGTCCAGACTTCAGTTAATATTATAATAGGCTACATGAGGCCTACAGTCAGTGTCCAGACTTCAGTTAATATTATAATAGGCTACATGAGGCCTACAGTCAGTGTCCAGACTTCAGTTAATATTATAATAGGCTACATGAGGCCTACAGTCAGTGTCCAGACTTCAGTTAATATTATAATAGGCTACATGAGGCCTACAGTCAGTGTCCAGACTTCAGTTAATATTATAATAGGCTACATGAGGCCTACAGTCAGTGTCCAGACTTCAGTTAATATTATAATAGGCTACATGAGGCCTACAGTCAGTGTCCAGACTTCAGTTAATATTATAATAGGCTACATGAGGCCTACAGTCAGTGTCCAGACTTCAGTTAATATTATAATAGGCTACATGAGGCCTACAGTCAGTGTCCAGACTTCAGTTAATATTATAATAGGCTACATGAGGCCTACAGTCAGTGTCCAGACTTCAGTTAATATTATAATAGGCTACATGAGGCCTACAGTCAGTGTCCAGACTTCAGTTAATATTATAATAGGCTACATGAGGCCTACAGTCAGTGTCCAGACTTCAGTTAATATTATAATAGGCTACATGAGGCCTACAGTCAGTGTCCAGACTTCAGTTAATATTATAATAGGCTACATGAGGCCTACAGTCAGTGTCCAGACTTCAGTTAATATTATAATAGGCTACATGAGGCCTGCGGTCAGTGTCCAGACTTCAGTTAATATTATAATAGGCTACATGAGGCCTACAGTCAGTGTCCAGACTTCAGTTAATATTATAATAGGCTACATGAGGCCTACAGTCAGTGTCCAGACTTCAGTTAATATTATAATAGGCTACATGAGGCCTACAGTCAGTGTCCAGACTTCAGTTAATATTATAATAGGCTACATGAGGCCTACAGTCAGTGTCCAGACTTCAGTTAATATTATAATAGGCTACATGAGGCCTACAGTCAGTGTCCAGACTTCAGTTAATATTATAATAGGCTACATGAGGCCTACAGTCAGTGTCCAGACTTCAGTTAATATTATAATAGGCTACATGAGGCCTACAGTCAGTGTCCAGACTTCAGTTAATATTCCAACTATCAGGCTACTTCCATACAGCGCCATTTCATAAATGCAAAGAGACATCACTTACAAAACACCCAAAAAGCGTTCTGAATGACATTCAGAGATGACCCTTCATTAGACCTACACAACCCTTGTAACCTGAATCGATGCGTACACTGCCGTCCGCGCGTCTCAGCCACTCATCCTCTGCCTTGGCAAAATGTCTGCATTATCTTCGAACGACACACTGCATTTATGGAGCGTATTCCACAAGTTTTCAAATCTATTCGCTCATTTTTCATGCGACTGACATGCGATTATGATAAATACTGTAATAGCCAACAGTCTTCTTGAAATCTATGTTTAATTATTGAGATAGTCTCACGTTTTACAGGTACGGCGGACCGCCTTACTTTCACCCCGGCATTACACACACAACAGAGTTGCTCACCATAGAACAGCCTTATGATACCTGACGAGGTAATACTGAGTTCCCCCACCAGAGGGCGTGTTAGAGTGTAAACCCCAGAATAGCTCATTGGCTGAATAGCTGTCACCCTGCTCTCTGTTCTCTATCTGTCTGTCTGTCCCATCTACTCTCTGTTTCTCTATCTGTCTGCCTGTCCCCTCTACTCTATGTTCTCTATCTGTCTGCCTGTCCCCTCTACTATCTGTTCTCTATCTGTCTGCCTGTCCCCTCTACTCTCTGTTCTCTATCTGTCTGCCTGTCCCCTCTACTCTCTGTTCTCTATCTGTCTGCCTGGCCCCTCTACTCTCTGTTCTCTATCTGTCTGCCTGTCCCCTCTACTCTCTGTTCTCTGTCTGTCTGCCTGTCCCCTCTACTCTCTGTTCTCTATCTGTCTGCCTGGCCCCTCTACTCTCTGTTCTCTATCTGTCTGTCTGTCCCCTCTACTCTCTGTTCTCTATCTGTCTGTCTGTCCCCTCTACTCTCTGTTCTCTATCTGTCTGTCTGTCCCCTCTACTCTCTGTTCTCTATCTGTCTGCCTGTTCCCTCTACTCTCTGTTCTCTGTCTGTCTGCCTGTCCCCTCTACTCTCTGTTCTCTATCTGTCTGTCTGTCCCCTCTACTCTCTGTTCTGCCTGTCCCCTCTACTCTCTGTTCTCTATCTGTCTGCCTGTCCCCTCTACTCTCTGTTCTCTATCTGTCTGCCTGGCCCCTCTACTCTCTGTTCTCTATCTGTCTGCCTGTCCCCTCTACTCTCTGTTCTCTCAGCTCAACTGTGAAAAACATTATCTAGTATTTATGAGCCGGTAAACAGAGGCAGAGCGTGTAATTCTGAGGCGGAGAAGGTAATTCCCTCTTTTGTCAGACGGGGGATCACGTTACCAACCGTTACGGTGCAAGACCCAAGAAACAATCCTCTGGTTATGGAGACAGAAACCCCTACCTTATGTAACTGGCTGGTCCACATGTTATATTCATGTTACAAAGCCAATCTGGAGGAAGTGTAGGGCTATGGGTGATTATATGGCTGAGGATATGGGTCATAGGAGACTTTTAGGATGAGTACCAAATGGCCACCTATTCCCTATATAGTGAACTACTATTGACCAGGGCCTATGGGTGATTACATTGATGAGGCCAGCAGAACCTTAATCCGTCAGATGTCATTATTATTCTACAGTGAGGGAAAAAAGTATTTGATCCCCTGCTTATTTTGTACGTTTGCCCACTGACAAAGAAATGATCAGTCTATAATTTTAATGGTAGGTTTATTTGAACAGTGAGAGACAGAATAACAACAACAAAATCCAGAAAAACGCATGTCAAAAATGTTATAAATTGATTTGCATTTTAATGAGGGAAATAAGTATTTGATCCCCTCTCAATCAGAAAGATTTCTGGCTCCCAGGTGTCTTTTTTATACAGGTAACGAGC
The DNA here is from genome assembly GCF_020615455.1 of Coregonus clupeaformis. Lineage (NCBI taxonomy): Eukaryota > Metazoa > Chordata > Actinopteri > Salmoniformes > Salmonidae > Coregonus > Coregonus clupeaformis. The sequence continues at coordinate 3,077,927 of NC_059223.1, read as the reverse complement.
TGAGATTAGGAGCACACTCTTAAAGGGAGTGCTCCTAATCTCAGTTTGTTACCTGTATAAAAGACACCTGTCCACAGAAGCAATCAATCAATCAGATTCCAAACTCTCCACCATGGCCAAGACCAAAGAGCTCTCCAAGGATGTCAGGGACAAGATTGTAGACCTACACAAGGCTGGAATGGGCTACAAGACCATCGCCAAGCAGCTTGGTGAGAAGGTGACAACAGTTGGTGCAATTATTCGCAAATGGAAGAAACACAAAATAACTGTCAATCTCCCTCGGCCTGGGGCTCCATGCAAGATCTCACTTCGTGGAGTTGCAATGATCATGAGAACGGTGAGGAATCAGCCCAGAACTACACGGGAGGATCTTGTCAATGATCTCAAGGCAGCTGGGACCATAGTCACCAAGAAAACAATTGGTAACACACTACGCCGTGAAGGACTGAAATCCTGCAGTGCCCGCAAGGTCCCCCTGCTCAAGAAAGCACATATACAGGGCCGTCTGAAGTTTGCCAATGAACATCTGAATGATTCAGAGGAGAACTGGGTGAAAGTGTTGTGGTCAGATGAGACCAAAATCGAGCTCTTTGGCATCAACTCAACTCGCCATGTTTGGAGGAGGAGGAATGCTGCCTATGACCCCAAGAACACCATCCCCAACGTCAAACATGGAGGTGGAAACATTATGCTTTGGGGGTGTTTTTCTGCTAAGGGGACAGGACAACTTCACCGCACCAAAGGGACGATGGACGGGGCCATGTACTGTCAAATCTTGGGTGAGAACCTCCTTCCCTCAGCCAGGGTATTGAAAATGGGTCGTGGATGGGTATTCCAGCATGACAATGACCCAAAACACACGGCCAAGGCAACAAAGGAGAGGCTCAAGAAGAAGCACATTAAGGTCCTGGAGTGGCCTAGCCAGTCTCCAGACCTTAATCCCATAGAAAATCTGTGGAGGGAGCTGAAGGTTCGAGTTGCCAAACGTCAGCCTCGAAACCTTAATGACTTGGAGAAGATCTGCAAAGAGGAATGGGACAAAATCCCTCCTGAGATGTGTGCAAACCTGGTGGCCAACTACAAGAAACGTCTGACCTCGGTGATTGCCAGCAAGGGTTTTGCCACCAAGTACTAAGTCATGTTTTGCAGAGGGGTCAAATACTTATTTCCCTCATTAAAATGCAAATCAATTAATAACATTTTTGACATGCGTTTTTCTGGATTTTTTTGTTTTTATTCTGTCTCTCACTGTTCAAATAAACCTATCATTAAAATTACAGACTGATCATTTCTTTGTCAGTGGGCAAATGTACAAAATCAGCAGTGGATCAAATACTTTTTTCCCTCACTGTAAGTGAGGTGAAGGTCAGCGCTGTCTCTAGGTTTTAGTTTGATACATCGGCCTTTAGAGTATCTTGTATTTGTAACAGGGTACATTCTGATGTAACTTTTGCCCTTCTCTGCCTCCATAGCAACCAGACAGCCTGTACCTCACAGCTTCCATAGCAACCAGACAGCCTGTACCTCACAGCTTCCATAGCAACCAGAGCAACTTAAAACCCAGATAGTTATCCACTATCACACATTATCCACTATCACACATTATCCACAATCACACATTATCCACTATTACACATTATCCACTATTACACATTATCCACTATCACACATTATCCACTATCAGACATTATCCACTATCAGACATTATCCACTATCCACAATCACACATGATCCACTATTACACACGATTGATCCACTATCACACATGATCCACTATCAGGACACTAGTCTGATAGGACACTAGTCTATCTCCTGTTTCTGTAGTGAGACAGCTTGATGTACAGTACACCCCCTGGACAGGACACTAGTCTATCTCCTGTTTCTGTAGTGAGACAGCTTGATGTACCAGTACACCCCCTGGACAGGACACTAGTCTATCTCCTGTTTCTGTAGTGAGGCAGCTTGATGTACCAGTCCACCCCCTGGACAGGACACTAGTCTATCTCCTGTTTCTGTAGTGAGACAGCTTGATGTACCAGTACACCCCCTGGACAGGACACTAGTCTATCTCCTGTTTCTGTAGTGAGACAGCTTGATGTACCAGTACACCCCCTGGACAGGACACTAGTCTATCTCCTGGTTCTGTAGTGAGACCGCTTGAGGCAATATACCACCTGGACAGGATGCTAGTCTGTCAGCTCACATGGTCAGGAAAAACTCCTTGCCTTAATTAATTCCATATAGAAATATAGTCCCTATTTAATTTTCTGGACTAAAATATCTCTAGTATACAATATCTTAGTAAATACTTTACCTGGAACATAACAGTGAAGAAGACCACTATGATGGTTGTGGCCACGAAGTAGTCTTTAGCAGGGACCCGTTCTGCGTCCAGCAGCACCACCAAGGCGAACGCCACCGCCCCTCGCAGGCCACCATACGACATCACCACCTGGTCGATCTTGTCCAATGGGACGAGGCGGAACCAGTTCAACACCCAGGTCTGCATGACCACACCTGAAAGAGATCAGAGACAAGAGAATTGATCGGCTACAGTATATCACTTATTTCATCACAAGATAAAATGAAGTCATGCCAATACATTCTCAGACTCATCATTGAGTACGGAGTACCATCTTGATTATTGATAACGGCAAGAGATATTCAGCCACTTTTGGAGTTCGTTGAAAAAGTGATAATTTTATCATCCAACTCTGTTTGGCATTTTAAGGTTTTATAGCGAGCCCAATCACTGATACACACTGGATCCTCAAGACTATGTTCAGTATCTGCGTGTAGAGCAAGCACCATGACGAAAAGGCTCTTCAGACAAAAGGTTGGTCCAATAAATCCACAGCAAGGAGAGATGAGTGCTCCTTCCTTTGTGGTTGTGTAGGTCCACACTTACCCACGGGCCGCAATCATTGATCCATAGTAGAATATATCGATATTCACCTTGAGCCACGTGTGGAGTAACAGTGCTGTGGACAGTATGGATGTATAGGAAGGCAGCCCCTACCCATGGCCCAATGCTGTGGACAGTATGGATGTATAGGAAGGCAGCCCCTACCCATGGCCCAATGCTGTGGACAGTATGGATGTATAGGAAGGCAGCCCCTACCCATGGCCCAATGCTGTGGACAGTATGGATGTATAGTAAGGCAGCCCCTACCCATGGCCCAATGCTGTGGACAGTATGGATGTATAGTAAGGCAGCCCCTACCCATGGCCCAATGCTGTGGACAGTATGGATGTATAGTAAAGGCAGCCCCTACCCATGGCCCAGTGCTGTGGACAGTATGGATGTATAGTAAGGCAGCCCCTACCCATGGCCCAATGCTGTGGACAGTATGGATGTATAGGAAGGCAGCCCCTACCCATGGCCCAATGCTGTGGACAGTATGGATGTATAGGAAGGCAGCCCCTACCCATGGCCCAATGCTGTGGACAGTATGGATGTATAGGAAGGCAGCCCCTACCCATGGCCCAATGCTGTGGACAGTATGGATGTATAGTAAGGCAGCCCCTACCCATGGCCCAATGCTGTGGACAGTATGGATGTATAGTAAGGCAGCCCCTACCCATGGCCCAATGCTGTGGACAGTATGGATGTATAGGAAGGCAGCCCCTACCCATGGCCCAATGCTGTGGACAGTATGGATGTATAGGAAGGCAGCCCCTACCCATGGCCCAATGCTGTGGACAGTATGGATGTATAGGAAGGCAGCCCCTACCCATGGCCCAATGCTGTGGACAGTGTGGATGTATAGGAAGGCAGCCCCTACCCATGGCCCAATGCTGTGGACAGTATGGATGTATAGCCCCTACCCATGGCCCAATGCTGTGGACAGTATGGATGTATAGGAAGGCAGCCCCTACCCATGGCCCTGAAGACGAAGATGAATATCAGTGTACAGGAGATGAGTCCGGTGTCCCAGGCCCACTTAGACTTGTCCACGGCTGAGATGCCCAGGAAGATGAAGATGATGGTCTCAGCGATGCTGGCCAGGGTCTTCATCGTGTACTTCACCGTGGTACGAGACTTCTGGGATATGTTGGCCTCCACGTACTTGTTGCAGCCGATACCACAGAACGTCATTCTGAAGGTGGAGAGAGAGAGAGGAGGAGGAGAGGAGAAGGGTCGTAACCAGGGTTCCTGTTTTAGTGAGGTCCGGAAGAGGGAGGAGGTCATTTTTTGAAAGTTGAAGCTCATTTACTGCATTTCTATACAATTACAAAAAAAACTTTCAAATGCTATTTGGAGAACAGCAAAACAAGCCAAAATGCCCCCAGCCATTATCACCTTGGCTGCTGTTGGTTAATTCACCTCAGTCCATCTACAAACAGATAGCCTATTAGTTATACAGCTGTAATGTTATAAAGGGGGGAACTATGAGAAATGATTCACACTGACACGTAGCATCAGCGATGAAACAAAAACCTATTACATTTTTAGAACTGTATTGTTTGCATGTTGGTTGTATTTTAATGTAGGCCTATAGGGAAGATAGGTCCTGTGGAGATGTTCATATTGAAACATACAGTGGTTGTATTTTAATGTAGGCCTATAGGGAAGATAGGTCCTGTGGAGATGTTCATATTGAAACATACAGTGGTTGTATTTTAATGTAGGCCTATAGGGAAGATAGGTCCTGTGGAGATGTTCATATTGAAACATACAGTGGTTGTATTTTAATGTAGACCTATAGGGAAGATAGGTCCTGTGGAGATGTTCATATTGAAACATACAGTGGTTGTATTTTAATGTAGGCCTATAGGGAAGATAGGTCCTGTGGAGATGTTCATATTGAAACATACAGTGGTTGTATTTTAATGTAGGCCTATAGGGAAGATAGGTCCTGTGGAGATGTTCATATTGAAACATACAGTGGTTGTATTTTAATGTAGACCTATAGGGAAGATAGGTCCTGTGGAGATGTTCATATTGAAACATACAGTGGTTGTATTTTAATGTAGGCCTATAGGGAAGATAGGTCCTGTGGAGATGTTCATATTGAAACATACAGTGGTTGTATTTTAATGTAGGCCTATAGGGAAGATAGGTCCTGTGGAGATGTTCATATTGAAACATACAGTGGTTGTATTTTAATGTAGACCTATAGGGAAGACAGGTCCTGTGGAGATGTTCATATTGAAACATACAGTGGTTGTATTTTAATGTAGACCTATAGGGAAGACAGGTCCTGTGGAGATGTTCATATTGAAATATATCATTAAAAAAAAAAGTTCCTAACTTGTTTGATGCGATTAGTACAGATTCTCACAGAGGACCCCACATGGGGCCCGACCCCAAGTTTTGGAACCACTGCACTAACCTCTCACTCTGTCTCTCCGTTTTGTTCTACAGCATGATATTACCATGGATAATACCTTCTAATTGACCTGGCTGTACAGCATGATATTAACATGGATATTACCTTCTAATTGACCTGGCTGTACAGCATGATATTACCATGGATATTACCTTCTAATTGACCTGGCTGTACAGCATGATATTAACATGGATATTACCTTCTAATTGACCTGGCTGTACAGCATGATATTAACATGGATATTACCTTCTAATTGACCTGGCTGTACAGCATGATATTACCATGGATATTACCTTCTAATTGACCTGGCTGTACAGCATGATATTAACATGGATATTACCTTCTAATTGACCTGGCTGTACAGCATGATATTAACATGGATATTACCTTCTAATTGACCTGGCTGTACAGCATGATATTAACATGGATATTACCTTCTAATTGACCTGGCTGTACAGCATGATATTACCATGGATATTACCTTCTAATTGACCTGGCTGTACAGCATGATATTAACATGGATATTACCTTCTAATTGACCTGGCTGTACAGCATGATATTAACATGGATATTACCTTCTAATTGACCTGGCTGTACAGCATGATATTAACATGGATATTACCTTCTAATTGACCTGGCTGTACAGCATGATATTACCATGGATATTACCTTCTAATTGACCTGGCTGTACAGCATGATATTACCATGGATATTACCTTCTAATTGACCTGGCTGTACAGCATGATATTAACATGGATATTACCTTCTAATTGACCTGGCTGTACAGCATGATATTAACATGGATATTACCTTCTAATTGACCTGGCTGTACAGCATGATATTACCATGGATATTACCTTCTAATTGACCTGGCTGTACAGCTTGATATTAACATGGATATTACCTTCTAATTGACCTGGCTGTACAGCATGATATTAACATGGATATTACCTTCTAATTGACCTGGCTGTACAGCATGATATTACCATGGATATTACCTTCTAATTGACCTGGCTGTACAGCATGATATTAACATGGATATTACCTTCTAATTGACCTGGCTGTACAGCATGATATTACCATGGATATTACCTTCTAATTGACCTGGCTGTACAGCATGATATTAACATGGATATTACCTTCTAATTGACCTGGCTGTACAGCATGATATTAACATGGATATTACCTTCTAATTGATCTGGCTGTACAGCATGATATTAACATGGATATTACCTTCTAATTGACCTGGCTGTACAGCATGATATTAACATGGATATTACCTTCTAATTGACCTGGCTGTACAGCATGATATTACCATGGATATTACCTTCTAATTGACCTAGCTGTACATCATGATATTAACATGGATATTACCTTCTAATTGACCTGGCTGTATATCATGATATTACCATGGATATTACCTTCTAATTGACCTGGCTGTACAGCATGATATTAACATGGATATTACCTTCTAATTGACCTGGCTGTACATCATGATATTACCATGGATATTACCTTCTAATTGACCTGGCTGTACAGCATGATATTAACATGGATATTACCTTCTAATTGACCTGGCTGTACAGCATGATATTAACATGGATATTACCTTCTAATTGACCTGGCTGTACAGCATGATATTACCATGGATATTACCTTCTAATTGACCTGCCACTACAGCATGATATTAACATGGATATTACCTTCTAATTGACCTGGCTGTACAGCATGATATTAACATGGATATTACCTTCTAATTGACCTGGCTGTACATCATGATATTACCATGGATATTACCTTCTAATTGACCTGGCTGTACAGCATGATATTACCATGGATATTACCTTCTAATTGACCTGGCTGTACAGCATGATATTAACATGGATATTACCTTCTAATTGACCTGGCTGTACAGCATGATATTACCATGGATATTACCTTCTAATTGACCTGGCTGTACAGCATGATATTAACATGGATATTACCTTCTAATTGACCTGGCTGTACAGCATGATATTACCATGGATATTACCTTCTAATTGACCTGGCTGTACAGCATGATATTAACATGGATATTACCTTCTAATTGACCTGGCTGTACAGCATGATATTACCATGGATATTACCTTCTAATTGACCTGGCTGTACAGCATGATATTACCATGGATATTACCTTCTAATTGACCTGGCTGTACAGCATGATATTACCATGGATATTACCTTCTAATTGACCTGGCTGTACAGCATGATATTAACATGGATATTACCTTCTAATTGACCTGGCTGTACAGCATGATATTAACATGGATATTACCTTCTAATTGACCTGGCTGTACAGCATGATATTACCATGGATATTACCTTCTAATTGACCTGGCTGTACAGCATGATATTACCATGGATATTACCTTCTAATTGACCTGGCTGTACAGCATGATATTACCATGGATATTACCTTCTAATTGACCTGGCTGTACAGCATGATATTAACATGGATATTACCTTCTAATTGACCTGGCTGTACATCATGATATTACCATGGATATTACCTTCTAATTGACCTGGCTGTACAGCATGATATTACCATGGATATTACCTTCTAATTGACCTGGCTGTACAGCATGATATTAACATGGATATTACCTTCTAATTGACCTGGCTGTACAGCATGATATTACCATGGATATTACCTTCTAATTGACCTGGCTGTACAGCATGATATTACCATGGATATTACCTTCTAATTGACCTGGCTGTACAGCATGATATTACCATGGATATTACCTTCTAATTGACCTGGCTGTACAGCATGATATTAACATGGATATTACCTTCTAATTGACCTGGCTGTACAGCATGATATTACCATGGATATTACCTTCTAATTGACCTGGCTGTACAGCATGATATTACCATGGATATTACCTTCTAATTGACCTGGCTGTACAGCATGATATTAACATGGATATTACCTTCTAATTGACCTGGCTGTACAGCATGATATTAACATGGATATTACCTTCTAATTGACCTGGCTGTACAGCATGATATTAACATGGATATTACCTTCTAATTGACCTGGCTGTACAGCATGATATTAACATGGATATTACCTTCTAATTGACCTGGCTGTACAGCATGATATTACCATGGATATTACCTTCTAATTGACCTGGCTGTACAGCATGATATTACCATGGATATTACCTTCTAATTGACCTGGCTGTACAGCATGATATTACCATGGATATTACCTTCTAATTGACCTGGCTGTACAGCATGATATTACCATGGATATTACCTTCTAATTGACCTGGCTGTACAGCATGATATTAACATGGATATTACCTTCTAATTTACCTGGCTGTACAGTTGATATTAACATGGATATTACCTTCTAATTGACCTGGCTGTACAGCATGATATTAACATGGATATTACCTTCTAATTGACCTGGCTGTACAGCATGATATTACCATGGATATTACCTTCTAATTGACCTGGCTGTACAGCATGATATTAACATGGATATTACCTTCTAATTGACCTGGCTGTACAGCATGATATTAACATGGATATTACCTTCTAATTGACCTGGCTGTACAGCATGATATTAACATGGATATTACCTTCTAATTGACCTGGCTGTACAGCATGTTATTAACATGGATATTACCTTCTAATTGACCTGGCTGTACAGCATGATATTAACATGGATATTACCTTCTAATTGACCTGGCTGTACAGCATGATATTAACATGGATATTACCTTCTAATTGACCTGGCTGTACAGCATGATATTAACATGGATATTACCTTCTAATTGACCTGGCTGTACAGCATGATATTAACATGGATATTACCTTCTAATTGACCTGGCTGTACAGCATGATATTAACATGGATATTACCTTCTAATTGACCTGGCTGTACAGCATGATATTACCATGGATATTACCTTCTAATTGACCTGGCTGTACAGCATGATATTAACATGGATATTACCTTCTAATTGACCTGGCTGTACAGCATGATATTACCATGGATATTACCTTCTAATTGACCTGGCTGTACAGCATGATATTAACATGGATATTACCTTCTAATTGACCTGGCTGTACAGCATGATATTAACATGGATATTACCTTCTAATTGACCTGGCTGTACAGCATGATATTAACATGGATATTACCTTCTAATTGACCTGGCTGTACAGCATGATATTAACATGGATATTACCTTCTAATTGACCTGGCTGTACAGCATGATATTAACATGGATATTACCTTCTAATTGACCTGGCTGTACAGCATGATATTAACATGGATATTACCTTCTAATTGACCTGGCTGTACAGCATGATATTAACATGGATATTACCTTCTAATTGACCTGGCTGTACAGCATGATATTAACATGGATATCCTTCTAATTGACCTGGCTGTACAGCCTGATATTAACATGGATATTACCTTCTAATTGACCTGGCTGTACAGCATGATATTAACATGGATATTACCTTCTAATTGACCTGGCTGTACATCATGACTCACACAACATCAGGGACAACAGGGACACAGAAAGGGGATTTACCATAGAAATGGGATTAGGACATTCATATCATATAGATATCTCTCTTGGGGACAGAGTCAGATCCTAATATATGCAATGTCTTGGTTTTGCCATGGATGTGTTGACCGAACTGGAACATGCAGATATTGAGAGCGAGCATCTCTCTAATTCAAGCCTTTTCGGTGAAAAAATGGGCTACCTTCAGCGGACAGGAGAGCACAGGAGAGCACCAACAACCTTCCAGTGCTAACCTGAGACCTCAAGCCTCTATTCAGGGGAATATATATGGTCCTCTGTAGCTCAGCTGGTAGAGCACGGCGCTTGTAACGCCAAGGTAGTGGGGTTCGATCCCCGGGACCACCCATACACAAAAAAATGTATGCACGCATGACTGTAAGTCGCTTTGGATAAAAGCGTCTGCTAAATGGCATATTATTATTATTATTATAGAAAACAGAGAGTGGTTGAGTTGCAGCCAGCCAGGGCAGAAAAGTTTGGACTTAGAAGAGACTCTACTAAACTACAATGATGATCTGGTGCTGAGGAGACAATAGAGTAAGTACACACACACACACTCACACACACACACACACACACACACACACATCCCCACACACACATCCACACACACACACACACACACACACACACATCACACACACACACACACACACACATCCATACACACACACACACACACACACACACACACACACACACCATATACATGTACACACACACACACCCATATACATGTACACACACACACACCCATATACATGTACACACACACACACACATCTCCCCCCCCAATGACAGCAGAATATAAAATACATTGCCAAATGAAGTAAGCTTCATGCAACATCCTTTTGAGGTGCAGACCATCACATTTTACATGGTGATTTCCATAACAAATACTAAAGATGTACTCACGACAAGATGGCGGACAGGGAGAAGAGTTCAGCGGTGAGGTAGGCCAGGTAGACCATGAGGAAGACCAAGAGAGGCTCAATGATGCGGACCTTCTTGGTGAAACGTGTGATGAAGGCTAGGAGAGCAGCAAAGATCAGCCCCACCATGGTCCCCCCAATACTGACGATGAGGAATGAGGCTGAGGAGGAAGAGGAGGAGGACGACGAAGATGTGGCGAAAGAGGAGGAGGAGGAACGGTGAGGGGGAGACAGGGAGGAAGAGGAGGGGGAACACAGGGAGGGGGAGAGTCTTTAGGTTCAGAGATAGGAAATCAGTGGCCATGCAGAGCATATTGTATACCCACTCCTTTGAAATAGTCAGCTGTCTGAACATTCTCAGGAACTAGAAGAACACATCCTCACCCACTCCTTTGAAATAGTCAGCTGTCTGAACATTCTCAGGGCCCACCTCCACGAAGGACATGTACACCTTATACAACACCTGCAGAGAAGGAGAGATTACAACATTAGTAGATCGTCTTTGTAACTCTCTCCATCACACAATGCATTCTCTATACAGGTGGGTGCTACTCATTGGTAGTGGATGATTCTTGCTGTGGGGTTGGTTATAACCCTGATCCACTATTAAAGGCCTGGGGTTGGTTATAACCCTGGTCCACTATTAAAGGCCTGGGTTGGTTATAACCCTGGTCCACTATTAAAAGGCCTGGGGTTGGTTATAACCCTGGTCCACTATTAAAAGGCCTGGGGTTGGTTATAACCCTGGTCCACTATTAAAGGCCAGGGGTTGGTTATAACCCTGGTCCACTATTAAAGGCCTGGGGTTGGTTATAACCCTGATCCACTATTAAAGGCCTGGGGTTGGTTATAACCCTGGTCCACTATTAAAGGCCAGGGGTTGGTTATAACTATTAAAAGGCCTGGGGTTGGTTATAACCCTGGTCCACTATTAAAAGGCCTGGGGTTGGTTATAACCCTGGTCCACTATTAAAGGCCTGGGGTTGGTTATAACCCTGGTCCACTATTAAAGGCCAGGGGTTGGTTATAACCCTGGTCCACTATTAAAGGCCTGGGGTTGGTTATAACCCTGGTCCACTATTAAAGGCCAGGGGTTGGTTATAACCCTGGTCCACTATTAAAGGCCTGGGGTTGGTTATAACCCTGGTCCACTATTAAAGGCCTGGGGTTGGTTATAACCCTGGTCCACTATTAAAGGCCTGGGGTTGGTTATACCCTGGTCCACTATTAAAGGCCTGGGGTTGGTTATAACCCTGATCCACTATTAAAGGCCAGGGGTTGGTTATAACCCTGGTCCACTATTAAAGGCCAGGGGTTGGTTATAACCCTGATCTACTATTAAAGGCCAGGGGTTGGTTATAACCCTGGTCCACTATTAAAGGCCTGGGGTTGGTTATAACCCTGGTCCACTATTAAAGGCCAGGGGTTGGTTATAACCCTGGTCCACTATTAAAGGCCTGGGGTTGGTTATAACCCTGGTCCACTATTAAAGGCCAGGGGTTGGTTATAACCCTGGTCCACTATTAAAGGCCAGGGGTTGGTTATAACCCTGGTCCACTATTAAAGGCCTGGGGTTGGTTATAACCCTGGTCCACTATTAAAGGCCTGGGGTTGGTTATAACCCTGGTCCACTATTAATACACAGTAGCTGTGGAGAAACAGACCAGGAAGAGACAGAAGGTATGTGCAGAACAGAACGATGAGGGAACCTGTAAGTCTATCTGAAAATGTTCAATCCATCCTATTAGTCATCACTGACTCCTGTCCTCTGGCTATATATATTCCAGAGAAGGACTCCCAACCTGCCCCTGCAGTCCTCACCATGGGCTGCACAGCGTCTCGGGATAGAAGTGCTGATCTAGGATCAGTTTAGCCTAGGATCAGTTTAGCCTAGGATCAGTTTAGCCTAGGATCTAGGATCAGTTTAGCCTAGGAACTAGGATCAGTTTAGCCTAGGAACTAGGATCAGTTTAGCCTAGGATCTAGGATCAGTTTAGCCTAGCATCTAGGATCAGTTTAGCCTAGCATCTAGGATCAGTTTAGCCTAGGATCAGTTTAGCCTAGGATCTAGGATCAGTTTAGCCTAGCATCTAGGATCAGTTTAGCCTAGCATCTAGGATCAGTTTAGCCTAGGATCTAGGATCAGTTTAGCCTAGGATCAGTTTAGCCTAGGATCTAGGATCAGTTTAGCCTAGGAACTAGGATCAGTTTAGCCTAGGATCTAGGATCAGTTTAGCCTAGGATCTAGGATCAGTTTAGCCTAGGATCTAGGATCAGTTTAGCCTAGGATCTAGGATCAGTTTAGCCTAGGATCTAGGATCAGTTTAGCCTAGGATCTAGGATCAGTTTAGCCTAGGATCTAGGATCAGCACTCCTACTCTGAGAGGCTTGATCCATACAGACGACAGTGTTTGGCGTCAGCGCTGGGCTTTTCTGCAGTTTAATCTTCCCGTAAACCAACATACAGTAGGCTGGGCCTCTCTTCTCACAAAGCATGGTGGGAACACTGTAGAAGCATAGGGCCTGAAATCCTAGGTTACATCCCAAATAGCACCCTATTCTCAATTCAGTGCGCTACTTCAGGTCTAAAGTAGTGCACTACAAAGGGAATAGGGTGCTATTTGGGATACAACCATAGACAGCCCTACTCTCCGGGTGATGGTGTTAACTTCACAACTCAATGGACCAAAAGAGTAAAGACCATAGAAATAGAGTTTTTTGGGGGGGTGGGGGGGTAGATCAGCTTTAATATTGCAGATAGATTGTAACTTCCATCAATGTAATTGTCTGCATCACTTCCAATCCCACATACGTTTTTTTTCCACACACACACACACACACACACACACACATATATATATATATATATATATATATATATATATATATACAGTCGTGGTCAAAGGTTTTGAGAATGACACAAGTATTGGTCTTCACGAAGTTCGCTGCTTCAGTGTTATGAGATATTTTTGTCAGATGTTACTATGGTATACTGAAGTATAATTACAAGCATTCCATAAGTGTCAAAGGCTTTTATTGACAATTACATTAAAGTTTATGCAAAGAGTCAATAATTGCAGTGTTGACCCTTCTTTTTCAAGACCTCTGCAATCCGCCCTGGCATGCTGTCAATTAACTTCTGGGCCACATCCTGACTGATGGCAGCCCATTCTTGCATAATCAATGCTTGGAGTTTGTCAGAATTTGTGGGTTTTTGTTTGTCCACCCGCCTCTTGAGGATCGACCACAAGTTCTCAATGGGATTAAGGTCTGGGGAGTTTCCTGCCCATGGACCCAAAATTTCAATGTTTTGTTCCCCGAGCCACTTAGTTATCACTTTTGCCTTATGGCAAGGTGCTCCATCATGCTGGAAAAGGCATTGGTCATCACCAAACTGTTCTTGGATGGTTGGGAGAAGTTGCTCTCGGAGGATGTGTTGGTACCAAAATTGTGAGTGAGACCACTCCCTTGGCTGAGAAGCAACCCCACACATGAATGGTCTCAGAATGCTTTACTGTTGGCATGACACAGGACTGATGGTAGCGCTCACCTTGTCTTCTCCGGACAAGGTGTTTTCCGGATGCCCCAAACAATCGGAAAGGGGATTCATCAGAGAAAAGGACTTTACCCCAGTCCTCAGCAGTCCAATCCCTGTACCTTTTGCAGAATATCAGTCTGTCCCTGATGTTTTTCCTGGAGATAAGTGGCTTCCTCGCTGCCCTTCTTGACACCAGGCCATCCTCCAAAAGTATTCGCCTCACTTTGCGTGCAGATGCACTCATACCTGCCTGCTGCCATTCCTGAGCAAGCTCTGCACTGGTGGTGCCCCAATCCCACAGCTGAATCAACTTTAGGAGACGGTCCTGGCGCTTGCTAGACTTTCTTGGGCGCCCTGACGCCTTCTTCACAACAATTGAACCTCTCTCCTTGAAGTTCTTGATGATCCGATAAATGGTTGATTTAGGTGCAATCTTACTAGCAGCAATATCCTTGCCTGTGAAGCCCTTTTTGTGCAAAGCAATGATGACGGCACGTGTTTTCTTGCAGGTAACCATGGTTAACAGAGGAAGAACAATGATTTCAAGCACCACCCTCCTTTTAAAGCTCCCAGTCTGTTATTCTAACTCAATCAGCATGACAGAGTGATCTCCAGCCTTGTCCTCGTCAACACTCTCACCTGTGTTAACAAGAGAATCACTGACATGATGGCAGCTGGTCCTTTTGTGGCAGGGCTGAAATGCAGTGGAAATGTTTTTGGGGGATTAAGTTCATTTTCATGGCAAAGAGGGACTTTACAATTAATTGCAATTCATCTGATCACTCTTCATGACATTCTGGAGTATAAGCAAATTGCCATCATCAAAACTGAGGCTGCAGACTTTGTGAAAATTAGTATTTGTGTCATTCAAAACTTTTGACCACGACTGTATACATACATACATACATACATACACACTGTGATGCCACGAGAGGCTACCGCTTCCAGCGGGGTTGCCCAAGTAGTGCAAGGAGTCCAGGTTCAACCAAAACAAGGATTTTTATTAAAGGTCTTCGGCAACTAACGAAATTATAACACAATTCTCTTCTTCTCCGAGCCCACCTTCCAGACCGTGTCTCTTCCCTTCCAAAACAACTCCAGCTTATCAGCCCCTGATTGGTTTCAGCTGCGTGGGAAGATTGGCCACAGAGGGTTGGAGTTCCCACCATACCAGCAGATGGAGCCATAGCTGTCTGGGTTTGCAGCCACCTCAGGGGGATGTAACGTCCCCTCCAGGACACAGCCTCTCGTGACATCACACATCCCCCTCCTCGGGACCGACGTCCTCGTCGGGGTAAAGGCAGTGAAGAAGGCATCACGCCGGGAGAGGGCGTCCGCATTTCCGTGGTGCTTGCCAGCCCCTGTGGACAACCGAAAAGTTAAACGGTTGCAAGCTCAAAAACCATCTGGTTACTCTACTGTTTGATTCCTTGTTCTTGGCCATCCACTGCAGAGGGGGCGTGATCAGATACCACCATGAAACGTCGGCCCAGGAGATAGAACCGAAGGGACTCCAGGGCCCAGACTACAGCCAGACATTCCTTCTCCACCGTTGAATAGTTCTTCTCTCTTGGAAGTAACTTCCTGCTTAGGTAGAGAATGGGATGTTCTTCCCCGTCATGTGCCTGGGTGAGGACAGCACCCAGACCCACCTCCGAAGCATCCGCTTGGACCATGAATTCCTTCTTGAAGTCTGGTGCCACCAGGATCGGACTGGAGCAGAGTGCTCGCTTCAGGTTGCGGAAAGCCGCCTCCGCCGCAGGGTTCCACTTCACCATTCGTGAGTGGCGTTTGGTCGTCAGCTCCGTCAATGGTGCCGCTATGGTAGCAAAATCTGCAATAAAGCGTCTATAGTAGCCAGCGAGGCCCAAAAATGACCTTACTTGCTTCTTGTTGATGGGCTGCGGCCAGTCCTGTATGGCCCGCAGTTTGGCTTCCTGTGGTTTGACCAACCCCCGCCCAATGGTGTACCCCAGGTAGTTTGTCTCACTGAAGGCCACCTTGCACTTCTTCGGGTTTGCCGTGAGCCCTGCTTCCCTGAGCGAATCCAGCACCGCTTGTACCCGGGGTAGGTGGCTGGCCCAATCCTGACTTTGTATAACCACATCATCCAAATAAGCCGCTGCGTGCCTCTTGTGGGGGCGCAAGGACTCGATCCATCAGGCGTTGGAACGTGGCAGGTGCCCCGTGGAGACCAAACGGAAGTCGGGTATACTGGTAGAGGCCCCTCCGGGGTGGCAAAGGCTGTCTTCTCCTTAGACGCCGGGGTCAAGGGCACCTGCCAGTAGCCTTTTGTGAGATCAAGAGTGGTTATGAAACGAGCATGCCCCAAGGAGTCTATTAAATCATCGACACGAGGCATTGGGTATGCATCAAATTCAGACACTTCATTCAACTTTCGATAGTCATTACAAAATCGTACTGAACCGTCTGGCTTGGGAACTAGTACTATGGGACTTGCCCAGGCACTGTGGGACTCTTCGATTACTCCCAACTCCCGCATCTTCCTTACCTCCTTCTGTATAACCACTTTACGAGCCTCTGGCACGCGGTACGGGCGCTGGTTTACCGTTCGGCCAGGCATGGTGCGGATCTCATGTTGGACCACCTCTGTGTGACCGGGAAGGGAGGAGAAGACATCCTGGTTCTGCTCCACGAGTTCCAGGGCCATCTGTCGTTGATGTGGGGACAGATTTGGACCCAGCTGAACCTCTTCTCGCGCCGGTTCCTGGGTCTCTGTGGGGGTAGAGAGCTAAACAGCGCCTCTCTGGCGTGCCACTTCTTTAAAAGGTTAACATGATAAATCTGCTCAGTTTTCCTCTTATCTGGTTGCCTCACCTTGTAGTTTACTTCTCCCATGCGTTCAATGACCTCATATGGTCCTTGCCAGGTTGCCAGGAATTTGCACTCAACGGTTGGCACCAGGACCAGCACTCTGTCCCCCCGGCTTAAACTCCCTGGGCTGAGCAGATCTGTTGTAGGAGGCTTGCTGTTGCCGCTGACTGGCCTCCATGTGTTCCCGCATCATGGGATAGATGGCCTTCATTCTCTCCCTCATAGCCCCTACATGGTCGATCAGTGTCCGCTGTTGGCATGGCTGCTCCTCCCAGGCCTCCTTGGCGATGTCGAGCAGTCCTCTGGGTCTGTAGGAAAGCAAGAGCTCAAAGGGTGAAAAACCAGTAGAAGACTGAGGTACCTCTCTCTACCGCAAACAATATGTATGGTAACAGCTGATCCCAGTTGCGCCCATCTTCCCCTACCGCTTTCCGCAGCATGGATTTTAGTGTTTTGTTAAAACGTTCGACTAGGCCATCTGTCTGGGGGTGGTAGACCGAGGTTCTCAGCTGTTTGATTTTCAGTAAAGCACAGAGTTCTTTCATCACCCTGGACATGAATGGAGTCCCTTGGTCCGTCAATATCTCTTTTGGGATTCCCAGACTAGTTGAGAGACGGAACAGCTCCTTGGCGATTTGTCTGGATGTAGCCTTCCTCAGCGGAATGGCCTCCGGGTACCGGGACGCATAGTCCAGAATGACCAGAATGTATTGATGTCCCCTGGCACTTTTCGGTAAGGGCCCGACTATGTCTAATCCAATCCTCTCAAAAGGAGTTTCGATAATGGGCAAGGGAATGAGCGGGTTTCTATATGTGGGCTTTGGCGCAACCTGCTGACACTCAGGGCAACTACGGCAGTAGTTCTCTATCTCTTTGTGTACTCCTGGCCAAAAGAAACGTTGCATGATTCTTTCCTTAGTCTTCTCTACCCCCAAGTGGGCTCCCTAGCGGGTGTGTGTGGGCTAGGTTGAGTACTGTGGCCCGATAGGGCTGTGGCACGAGGAGCTGTTCATGCACTTCCTCATTTTTCTTGACTATCTGATATACTAACCCCCGGTTTACTGCGAAATGGGGGTAAGTAGGGGGTTGTCTTATCACCTAACACTACACCTTCTAATACCTGCACATTTCTTAAGGCATTTGCAAGAGTAGGATCTTGTAATTGAGCCGTACCATACTGGCCTGTGAGAGGGGGAAGCTCTTGGGTGCCTGGGACGTCTTCTTCACTGGAGAACGGAGCACTTTCCTGGGCTGCGTTCTCTTCTCCCGTATCCGGACCAGTCTCGGTGTCGGTCTGGGCACCTGCCATCCCTATCAGAGCCCGGGCGGGAGTGAGTAACTCGGAGGATTGCACCGGAGCCTTCCCAGGATGAGTCTTGCCTCTCCGTTTCCGAGGTACTCGGGTTATCCTCTCTGAGACTCTCTCCAGAGTGGGTAAAGGCTGGGCAGTCTCGTCCAATTAGGACAGAGACGGGGAGGGAATCAACCACCCCCGCCGTCGTGTGTATGGTTCCCCGTGTGCTGGTCATTGTAAGTTCAGTAATGGGGTATTCTCTGGTGTCCCCATGGACACAGGAAACTGGGAGGACTTTCCCCGGGGTCAGACACGTTGGGCCCACCAAATCCTTACGCACCAGGGTGGCCCCGGCTACCAGAATCCAGTAAGGCCTCCACATCATGGTGATTCACAGTTACCGGGCAGGTGGGGGGTCGATCTGGGCCGCCATCTACGACTCCCAAGAGCGAGGCAACCCGGTGTGTGGGTGCTGAGCTGGAGGACTCCGCAGTGGGCATAGGTTCATCGGCTGGTTTCCCACACTGCCAGGAGATATGTCCCATCTCCCCACACCGGTAACACTGTCGGGTTTCCCCCTCCTGGTGTACTCTTCTTGGACCCGCCTGGTTTCTGGCTCCCCCTGGAGCCGGGATAAGTCCTGACGTGGCTGGGTTCGAGACCTTGGGGTCCTTTGGACGGGTCCTTCCCATTTGTGGTGGGGCCGCACTCCTGGGGTCTTTTCGGGAAGCATTCAGCATCTCCGCTGTGGCCTGGTACTTTTCCACAGCTTCCACGGTCAGATCAGCCGTGGTCAAGGCCTGTTGACTGATGAACCGTTTTGCCTCATAAGGCAGGGCGCGTAGGTAACGATCCACCACAACGGCCTCCACCACCGCCGCTGCTGTATTCCTCTGCGGATCCAGCCATTTCCTTGCGATTCGGACAAGTTCATGCATCTGCGCCCGAGGAGGTTGGTCTGGTTGGAAGGTCCAACTGTGAAAGCGCTGGGCCATACCAAATTTTGTGAGTCCATATCTGCTGAGGATCTCAGACTTCAGGGCATCATAGTCAGTAACCTGGTCAGGGCCCAGGTCCCGGACAGCATTCAGCGCTTCCCCGGTTAGGAAGGGGGCTAACAGACCAACCCACTGTTGCTTGGGCCAGGCTTCCCTAGTGGCCGTGGCCTCAAATGCATGCAGGTATGCCTCAATGTCATCGGTAGCTCCCATCTTAGATATAAAGTCACTTGCCTTTATTGGGCGGGTATTTTGGACCACCCTCTGTCTCTGCAACTGCAATTCCTCTGCCTTCAGAAGGTTGGCTTTCTTTTGCTCCTCCAAGAGAGCCACGTTTGCTTGCATCTGGGCTTGCTGGCCAGCAACAAGGGCTTTCAATATGTCCTCCATTTCAGTCGGCGGGGGAGCCTACGGCCAACTTGGAAAACTGGGTGATCAAACCTTCGGTATCCTCCTCTGACATGCACTATTAACGCTTGAGCGTGCCCGTATTCTCCACCATCTGTGATGCCACGAGAGGCTACCGCTTCCAGCGGGGTTGCCCAAGTAGTGCAAGGAGTCCAGGTTCAACCAAAACAAGGATTTTTATTAAAGGTCTTCGGCAACTAACGAAATTATAACACAATTCTCTTCTTCTCCGAGCCCACCTTCCAGACCGTGTCTCTTCCCTTCCAAAACAACTCCAGCTTATCAGCCCCTGATTGGTTTCAGCTGCGTGGGAAGATTGGCCACAGAGGGTTGGAGTTCCCGACCATACCAGCAGATGGAGCCATAGCTGTCTGGGTTTGCAGCCACCTCAGGGGGATGTAACGTCCCTCCAGGACACAGCCTCTCGTGACATACATACATACATACATACATATACAATACATACATATACATACATGTGAGTAAAGACTTAGAGACCAAACAGTAAGAAGTCAGTTGTGTTGGGCACCAGAGAACAAAGAGATACGAGAGAGGTTTAGTGTTCAGCACTAGAATGTTACTGTGTTCACACACACAACACTGTAAATAGACTCCAACAAACCCTTGAGCAAAGCCGCTTAGATTTCTCATCAAATAAGCCTGAGAACCGGGTAGGGAAAAGGAGTACGGCTAACCAGACCTGGGTTCAAATAGTGTTTGAAAGCATTTGCTTTTGGCTTGGCGTGCCAGGTGGACAGGGTTTTTGACAATTGAGACTTTTCCGTTGGTTCCACTGCAACGGCCAAGTTCAATCAAGCACAGATACAGTATTTTAAAATTATTTCAAAAGAGTATTTCAACCCAGGTCGGTTTGCGGCTAGTTAACAGGGCCCCTTGCTGGCCCCTCAGCCCTCAGTCCTAGACCCACTGATCCATATAACTAGTGCCCTCGGGAACTTTAGTTCCCCCTTGGTCTTGGTAAGGCATGCCAGACCTCTAGTAGGAGCTCCTTACACCACAGCACTCTAAACCTTGTGGTGTATGGACCACATTAAAGCCTTCAAACTGCAGAGTCTCACTCAACAAAGCAAGTGGATGTGAAGAGGCCTGAGAGCCATTATCACCAAACCACCGGCGGCACGCCACAGAACGCCAAAAGTCAAGTCCTCCTCACATCTCCACTGAGATACAGCCAATGGCTGCATCTGAAATGGCCCATAGGGCCCTGGTCAAAAGTAGCGCATTATATAGGGAATATGGTTCCATTTCAAACACAGTGAATGTGTGGTGAGCATTCTGGTGCCAAATAAATACCTCACCCACCTAAAAAGGGCATGTGAGTGAGAAAAGCTCGAGATGAGTGTAAAAGCTCTACAGTATGTCCTGTAAATACTAATCTTGTTGTTGGAGTTATTGTGCAGCATTGATGCTGACCAGGATAATATTTGTTGAGGAGAGATTTGCCAATAGAAGAGGGATTGGACACTGGACCAATGGACCTGGTGGATTATTCCCTAAATAGAGGACTGAGCAGAACTGACCCAGTGGAGATGATTAAACTGACCCAGTGGGGATGATTAAACTGACCCAGTGGGGATGATTAAACTGACCCAGTGGAGTTGATTAAACTGACCCAGTGGAGATGATTAAACTGACCCAGTGGGGATGATTAAACTGACCCAGTGGGGATGATTAAACTGACCCAGTGGGGATGATTAAACTGACCCAGTGAGGATGATTAAACTGACCCAGTGGGGATGATTAAACTGACCCAGTGAGGATGATTAAACTGACCCAGTGAGGATGATTAAACTGACCCAGTGAGGATGATTAAACTCACCCAGTGGGGATGATTAAACTGACCCAGTGAGGATGATTAAACTGACCCAGTGGGGATGATTAAACTGACCCAGTGAGGATGATTAAACTGACCCAGTGGGGATGATTAAACTGACCCAGTGAGGATGATTAAACTGACCCAGTGCCCTGGACTATAATAGGATCATTATGTGGGTGCTTATATCTGTCCTGTGTGAATTGGAAATATGTTTGTTGCATATCCCAACTCTCCCTGAGACAACCTCAGAGAGTGGGGTCACGGCCAGGTTCAGCCATTATCAACGCCAACCCTGGAGCCATTAGGGGTAAGTGCCTTGGGGGGCACATCAACAGATTTTTCACCGTGTCGGCTTGGGGATTCGAACTTGCGACCTTTTAGTTACTGGCCCAACGCTCCAACTGCTAGGCTACCTGCCGCCCACACATACTAGTGTGTCCAGTGCCCAGTAACGAAGACTGCCAGGGGTTAATGGTCCAATACCCCGTAATCCCACAAAGACGGGTCAACTCCTAACATGTAGATCCCTCCTCTTCAGATGAGCTCAGTGGACTGCTGCTGTAAGCAAGCTCTGGTGTTCTATGTATCGCTGTGAGGTTCATGTGTTTTAATAAGGACTGCTAGACGTGATCGTGAGAGTGTAATCGTGATCGCTCTCTAAATCCTGGGTACTTTACCATCTGAAGGTCACAGGTCATATAAACAAAAGGAGCTTGTTGTGGCGGGTTTAGTGGGTTGGCAAGGGAGAGAGAGAGAGAAGAGAGGGGAGAGAGAGAGAAGAGAGGGGAGAGAGAGAGAAGAGAGGGGAGAGAGAGAGAGAAGAGAGAAGAGAGAGAGAAGAGAGAAGAGAGAAGAGAGGGGAGAGAGAGAGAGAGAGAGAGAGGGGAAGAAATAGAGAAGAGGGGAGAGAGAGAGAAGAGAGGGGAGAGAGAGAGAAGAGAGGGGAGAGAGAGAGAAGAGAGGGGGGAGAGAGAGAGAAGATGGGATAGAGAGAGAAGAGAGAGAGAGAGAGAGAGAGAGAGAGGGGAAGAAATAGAGAAGAGGGGAGAGAGAGAGAAGAGAGGGGAGAGAGAGAGAAGAGAGGGGGGAGAGAGAGAGAAGAGGGGATAGAGAGAGAAGAGAGAGAGAGAGCGAGAGAGAGAAAGAGAGAAGAGGGGGGAAGAGAGAGAAAGAAAAGAGGGGGGAGAGAGAGAGAAGAGAGGGGGGAGAGAGAGAAGAGGGGATAGAGAGAGAAGACAGAGAGAGAGAGAGAGAGAGAGAGAGAGAGAGAGAGAGAGAGAGAGAGAGAGAGAGAGAGAGAGAGAGAGAGAGAGAGAGAGAGAGAGAGAGAGAGAGAGAGAGGGAGAGAGAGAGAGAGAGAGAGAGAAAGGGGGAGAGAGAGAGAAGAGAGGGGGAGAGAGAGAGAAGAGAGGGAAGAGAGAGAGAGAAGAGAGGGGAGAGAGAGAGAAGAGGGGATAGAGAGAGAAGAGGGGATAGAGAGAGAGAGAGAGAGAGAAGAGAGAGAGAGAAGAGAGAGAGAGAGAAAGAGAGTGAGAGAGAGAGAGAAGAGAGGGGGGAAGAGAGAGAGAAAAGAGGGGGGAGAGAGAGAGAGAGACAGACAGACAGAAAGACAGAGAGTGAGAGAGAATCTTATCCATCTCAGATTCAGCCAGTCAGTCTTCGTCTGATTAATTTATAAGAGTTATCAGCCAGTCTGAACATCTCAACACCACCTGAACAACAGAGCACAGCAGCAGCACCTGAACATGGCTGGTGTAGAGGTGTGATCGTGAGCCTACAATAGGTCAGCACTCCCCTCCCCTTCAGAACTCCAGTTGTGCCTCAATGGTAACGTCTCAAATGGCACCCTATTCCCTATATAGTGCACTACTTTAGACTCTGCAGAGCCCATAGGTCAAAAGATGGGCCCTGGTCAAAACTAGTGCACTAAATAGGGAATAGGATGCCATTTGGGACACAGGTTGATACTGTCCAGCTGCTCTATCCAGCCCCCCCCACACACTGACCTTCAAAGCTTCCCTGTCTCTATGGTTCCTGGTGTGTGTATGTATGGGTGAGCGGGAAAGTGTCATCTGTGTGACTGTCATCGGAGTTCCAGGTGACTCACCACGGTGACGGCGTCGTTAAGCAGGGACTCTCCGAACACGATGATGAAGAGGGTCTCGTTGACTTGGACCTCCTCGAACACGGCCAGCACCGCTACCGGGTCCACCGCAGAGATCAACGCTCCAAACAACAGGAACTCCATCAGACCTGCCTGCACCTTCTGATCTGAACACACAGGGACACATCAGACCTGCCTGCACCTTCTGATCTGAACACACAGAGACACATCAGACCTGCCTGCACCTTCTGATCTGAACACGCAGAGACACATCAGACCTGCCTGCACCCTCTGATCTGAACACACAGAGACACATCAGACCTGCCTGCACCTTCTGATCTGAACACACAGAGACACCAAGGGGAATGAATGGACATCAGTTAGCATAGTGGTGTAACGGGCATCATGCTGTTTGCTTTACAGTACTGCTTCCTTCTTCATGAGCCTAACCTGGTATTCCACACTGGATCCTCTGTCTCGCAAACAGACATGATTGCCCTCTTGACCTTAGCCATCACAAAGCTAACAATGTGATGGTGCAGGTGATGGTATGTCAAGCTGACAGTGTTGTGTATTTTGAGACAGGCTTGAATATGCAAATACGCCAATAGGCAGCAGGGTAGCCTACATTGTCTAATTCTCTGTAGGGTAATAATACATGTTATTTAGTAAAGTGGTTTCCTGCATCATACAACCCAATACAATGTAATTTACAGTCACCTATTTGGCCCCTGGTGTTACAGACCAAGTAAAAAAATAATTAATTAATGTCAAGCCCTTCATCATGTAAAAACGTCTCATGCAATGTAGGCCTGCACTGAACACCACATAGAGGCTACGGTAGTCTATATCATAGATATCAAAAGCTATTCCCATGTGAAAATGTTAGGGGATTTTCTCCATTGGTTTTGTTGTGACTCCTACATTATGCTCAGATAGCCACAATAACCTGTTGGCTACTGTCTAAAACTGTCAGGATACAGCCTGTTGGCTACTGTCTAAAACTGTCAGGATACAGCCTGTTGGCTACTGTCTAAAACTGTCAGGATACAGCCTGTTGGCTACTGTCTAAAACTGTCAGGATACAGCCTGTTGGCTACTGTCTAAAACTGTCAGGGTACAGCCTGTTGGCTACTGTCTAAAACTGTCAGGGTACAGCCTGTTGGCTACTGTCAGGATACAGCCTGTTGGCTACTGTCAGGATACAGCCTGTTGGCTACTGTCTAAAACTGTCAGGGTACAGCCTGTTGGCTACTGTCTAAAACTGTCAGGATACAGCCTGTTGGCTACTGTCTAAAACTGTCAGGATACAGCCTGTTGGCTACTGTCTAAAACTGTCAGGATACAGCCTGTTGGCTACTGTCTAAAACTGTCAGGATACAGCCTATTGGCTACTGTCTAAAACTGTCAGGATACAGCCTGTTGGCTACTGTCTAAAACTGTCAGGATACAGCCTGTTGGCTACTGTCTAAAACTGTCAGGATACAGCCTGTTGGCTACTGTCTAAAACTGTCAGGGTACAGCCTGTTGGCTACTGTCAGGATACAGCCTGTTGGCTACTGTCTAAAACTGTCAGGGTACAGCCTGTTGGCTACTGTCAGGATACAGCCTGTTGGCTACTGTCTAAAACTGGCAGGGTACAGCCTGTTGGCTACTGTCAGGATACAGCCTGTTGGCTACTGTCTAAAACTGTCAGGATACAGCCTGTTGGCTACTGTCTAAAACTGTCAGGATACAGCCTGTTGGCTACTGTCTAAAACTGTCAGGGTACTTCCTGTTGGCTACTGTCTAAAACTGTCAGGATACAGCCTGTTGGCTACTGTCTAAAACTGTCAGGGTACTTCCTGTTGGCTACTGTCTAAAACTGTCAGGATACAGCCTGTTGACTACAGTCTAAAACTGTCAGGATACAGCCTGTTGGCTACTGTCTAAAACTGTCAGGATACAGCCTGTTGACTACTGTCTAAAACTGTCAGGATACAGCCTGTTGGCTACTGTCTAAAACTGTCAGGATACAGCCTGTTGGCTACTGTCTAAAACTGTCAGGGTACTTCCTGTTGGCTACTGTCTAAAACTGTCAGGATACAGCCTGTTGGCTACTGTCTAAAACTGTCAGGATACAGCCTGTTGGCTACTGTCTAAAACTGTCAGGGTACAGCCTGTTGGCTACTGTCTAAAACTGTCAGGATACAGCCTGTTGGCTACTGTCTAAAACTGTCAGGATACAGCCTGTTGGCTACTGTCTAAAACTGTCAGGGTACTTCCTGTTGGCTACTGTCTAAAACTGTCAGGATACAGCCTGTTGGCTACTGTCTAAAACTGTCAGGGTACTTCCTGTTGGCTACTGTCTAAAACTGTCAGGATACAGCCTGTTGACTACTGTCTAAAACTGTCAGGATACAGCCTGTTGGCTACTGTCTAAAACTGTCAGGATACAGCCTGTTGACTACTGTCTAAAACTGTCAGGATACAGCCTGTTGGCTACTGTCTAAAACTGTCAGGATACAGCCTGTTGGCTACTGTCTAAAACTGTCAGGGTACTTCCTGTTGGCTACTGTCTAAAACTGTCAGGATACAGCCTGTTGACTACTGTCTAAAACTGTCAGGGTACAGCCTGTTGGCTACTGTCTAAAACTGTCAGGATACAGCCTGTTGGCTACTGTCTAAAACTGTCAGGGTACTTCCTGTTGGCTACTGTCTAAAACTGTCAGGGTACAGCCTGTTGGCTACTGTCTAAAACTGTCAGGATACAGCCTGTTGGCTACTGTCTAAAACTGTCAGGGTACTTCCTGTTGGCCACTGTCTAAAACTGTCAGGGTACAGCCTGTTGACTACTGTCTAAAACTGTCAGGGTACAGCCTGTTGGCTACTGTCTAAAACTGTCAGGGTACTTCCTGTTGGCTACTGTCTAAAACTGTCAGGATACAGCCTGTTGACTACTGTCTAAAACTGTCAGGGTACAGCCTGTTGGCTACTGTCTATAACTGTCAGGATACAGCCTGTTGGCTACTGTCTAAAACTGTCAGGATACAGCCTGTTGGCTACTGTCTAAAACTGTCAGGATACAGCCTGTTGGCTACTATCTAAAGCTGTCAGGATACAGCCTGTTGGCTACTGTCTAAAACTGTCAGGGTACTTCCTGTTGGCTACTGTCTAAAACTGTCAGGATACAGCCTGTTGACTACAGTCTAAAACTGTCAGGATACAGCCTGTTGGCTACTGTCTAAAACTGTCAGGATACAGCCTGTTGACTACTGTCTAAAACTGTCAGGATACAGCCTGTTGGCTACTGTCTAAAACTGTCAGGATACAGCCTGTTGGCTACTGTCTAAAACTGTCAGGGTACTTCCTGTTGGCTACTGTCTAAAACTGTCAGGATACAGCCTGTTGGCTACTGTCTAAAACTGTCAGGATACAGCCTGTTGGCTACTGTCTAAAACTGTCAGGGTACAGCCTGTTGGCTACTGTCTAAAACTGTCAGGATACAGCCTGTTGGCTACTGTCTAAAACTGTCAGGATACAGCCTGTTGGCTACTGTCTAAAACTGTCAGGGTACTTCCTGTTGGCTACTGTCTAAAACTGTCAGGATACAGCCTGTTGGCTACTGTCTAAAACTGTCAGGGTACTTCCTGTTGGCTACTGTCTAAAACTGTCAGGATACAGCCTGTT
This sequence comes from Coregonus clupeaformis, assembly GCF_020615455.1. NCBI lineage: Eukaryota > Metazoa > Chordata > Actinopteri > Salmoniformes > Salmonidae > Coregonus > Coregonus clupeaformis. The sequence goes on along the minus strand of NC_059223.1, from coordinate 3,050,388 downwards.
GACTACTGTCTAAAACTGTCAGGATACAGCCTGTTGGCTACTGTCTAAAACTGTCAGGATACAGCCTGTTGACTACTGTCTAAAACTGTCAGGATACAGCCTGTTGGCTACTGTCTAAAACTGTCAGGATACAGCCTGTTGGCTACTGTCTAAAACTGTCAGGGTACTTCCTGTTGGCTACTGTCTAAAACTGTCAGGGTACAGCCTGTTGGCTACTGTCTAAAACTGTCAGGATACAGCCTGTTGGCTACTGTCTAAAACTGTCAGGGTACTTCCTGTTGGCTACTGTCTAAAACTGTCAGGGTACAGCCTGTTGGCTACTGTCTAAAACTGTCAGGATACAGCCTGTTGGCTACTGTCTAAAACTGTCAGGGTACTTCCTGTTGGCCACTGTCTAAAACTGTCAGGGTACAGCCTGTTGACTACTGTCTAAAACTGTCAGGGTACAGCCTGTTGGCTACTGTCTAAAACTGTCAGGGTACTTCCTGTTGGCTACTGTCTAAAACTGTCAGGATACAGCCTGTTGACTACTGTCTAAAACTGTCAGGGTACAGCCTGTTGGCTACTGTCTATAACTGTCAGGATACAGCCTGTTGGCTACTGTCTAAAACTGTCAGGATACAGCCTGTTGGCTACTGTCTAAAACTGTCAGGATACAGCCTGTTGGCTACTATCTAAAGCTGTCAGGATACAGCCTGTTGGCTACTGTCTAAAACTGTCAGGATACAGCCTGTTGGCTACTGTCTAAAACTGTCAGGATACAGCCTGTTGGCTACTGTCTAAAACTGTCAGGATATAGCCTGTTGGCTACTGTCTAAAACTGTCAGGATACAGCCTGTTGGCTACTGTCTAAAACTGTCAGGATACAGCCTGTTGGCTACTGTCTAAAACTGTCAGGATACAGCCTGTTGGCTACTGTCTAAAACTGTCAGGATACAGCCTGTTGGCTGTGTAACGCATGTCAACCCAGGGTGTAACGCATGTCATCCCAGGGTGTAACGCATGTCATCCCAGGGTGTAACGCATGTCATCCCAGGGTGTAACGCATGTCATCCCAGGGTGTAACGCATGTCATCCTTGTAACTGTGGATCAAAACACAACGATCATAAACGTTGACACTGTAAATTAAATGAGTTTTCAAAGCACAGCAGGCTGAAATGTGAAGTGCACCTTTGGACTCACAGGTGTTTAGTTTGCACTTATTCTAATCCTCAACATCTCATCTTTCAGAACACAGACTCCTCTCGATTTATAATAATAATAATAATAATAATAATAATAATAATAATAATAATATGCCATTTAGCAGACGCTTTTATCCAAAGCGACTTACAGTCATGTGTGCATACATTTTTACGTATGGGTGGTCCCGGGGATCGAACCCACTACCCTGGCGTTAACAAGCGCCATGCTCTACCAATTGAGCTACAGAGGACCACTTACAGCATTTTCCCTCACTCAGACAACAACAAAATGTGCAAAAGTTACCCAATCAGCAGGAGGGATGGGGGTAACTTCCTGTCGCGCGAGGTGCTCAAGTTCACAACGTCTGTCAGTCAAAACCCAGACAGAGCTGTGAAGGGCAGAGCCGGAGCTCTGACGTCATGTATAGCATGTTACTGTCCAGCCACTGAGCTCTGACGTCATGTATAGCATGTTACTGTCCAGCCACTGAGCTCTGACGTCATGTATAGCATGTTACTGTCCAGCCACTGAGCTCTGACCTCATGTATAGCATGTTACTGTCCAGCCACTGACCTCTGACGTCATGTATAGCATGTTACTGTCCAGCCACTGACCTCTGACGTCATGTATAGCATGTTACTGTCCAGCCACTGAGCTCTGACCTCATGTATAGCATGTTACTGTCCAGCCACTGAGCTCTGACCTCATGTATAGCATGTTACTGTCCAGCCACTGACCTCTGACCTCATGTATAGCATGTTACTGTCCAGCCACTGAGCTCTGACGTCATGTATAGCGTGTTACTGTCCAGCCACTGCGTTCCAATTTAGGTGCTTATCAATGACGAAATCTGCCATTTTCAAGTGGAAAGTGAGTGGAAAGGGCTTCCTCCGTAGAGGCAGAAGCCGGTGCAGAAGGCACTCCAGAGGTGTTCCCACCACAGCATACAGTAGGATGGTTCCCTAACCACGACCCCTAACCTGACCCCAACCACTCACCTCTGACCCCCAACCACTCACCTCTGACCCCCAACCACTCACCTCTGACCCACAACCACTCACCTCTGACCCACAACCACTCACCTCTGACCCACAACCACTCACCTCTGACCCCCAACCACTCACCTCTGACCCACAACCACTCACCTCTGACCCACAACCACTCACCTCTGACCCACAACCACTCACCTCTGACCCACAACCACTCACCTCTGACCCACAACCACTCACCTCTGACCCCCAACCACTCACCTCTGACCCACAACCACTCACCTCTGACCCACAACCACTCACCTCTTGTTATGTGGGCAGCTTGTCTCTCCCTTTTCTGTTTCCCTTCCTCATTGTTTTGTCCCCTCTTTGTCTGTATGTGTGTTTGTCCCCATTATGTGGGTGTGTCTGGAGTGGATCAGGGGGCGTGCTCAGGATCTGCCTCTCCTGTGCAGCTACGGGTTGTTTCCAGTGATTCCTGCCTACGCAGCTGCATCCTATTCTCTCATCAACCTGCACTACTAATTCCTGGGCATGGCTCTCCACCGGCGCCAGATCGTTGTTCTTCCTAGAGCGTTCAGACATACCTCCCTGCCTGCCTGCCTTCGTGCCTGCCTGCCTGCCTTCGTGCCTGCCTGCCTGCCTGCCTGCCTGCCTCAGCCTCTCCTTCCTCCGGAGCCGACTAGCCCACTCTGTTCCTTTTCTTCAGTTGTTTTTTGGTCTAAGACAAATTGAACTTTTATTAAAATAATTTTTGTTTCCTACACTCCCTTAGTCGTGTTTGTTTCTCTGAGTGCTGGGTTGAACCATAGCGTAACAGAACGATCTGGCCATGGACCCAACAGAGAAACAGCACGGGGCAAACGAAGACAGCTTCCAACAAGCTATCCAGGCTCAAGGAACGTTGCTAGGACAGCATGACCAATTGATTCGGACTCTTGTGGAAGATAATCATCAACTGCTGAACCAGGTGACTCAGTTAACTACACAAGTCTCCAAATTGTCTGTTATCAGTTCTCCATCTCTCTCTGACCCCCAGTTTGATGCACCCCAAGTTGTTTCCTCTGACATTATGCAGGCTTCGTTCCGTCGGGAACCCCCTGTCACGTCGCCTGAACCGTTCAATGGAGAATTGGACAAGTGCCTGGGATTTTTGCTTCAGTGTAGAATTTCAACAAGCATTTTGCTACAGCTGGCCATGCTTTCCATCTGGCTACCACTAACCCGGCCACCAACTCTGCACCCTCTGCTGCAACTTGCCCATGCCCCCCCCGCTTCTCCTTCACACAAATTCAGACAGCTGATGTTTTGAAAGCGCTGCAAAATCTGGACCCCTACAAATCAGCTGGGCTAGACAATCTGGACCCTTTCTTCCTAAAACTAGCCGCCGAAATTGTCGCAACCCCTATTACTAGTCTGTTCAACCTCTCTTTCATAACGTCTGAGATCCCCAGAGATTGGAAAGCTGCCGCGGTCATCCCCCTCTTCAAAGGGGGTGACACTCTAGATCCAAACTGCTACAGACCTATATCCATCCTGCCCTGCCTTTCGAAATTATTCGAAAGCCAAGTTAATAAACAGATCATCGACCATTTCGAATACCACCGTACCTTCTCCGCTATGCAATCTGGTTTCCGAGCTGGTCACGGGTGCACTTCAGCCACGCTCAAGGTCCTAAACGATATTATAACCGCGATTGATAATAGACAGTACTGTGCAGCCGTCTTCATCGACCTGGCCAAGGCTTTCGACTCTGTCAACCACCGCATTCTTATTGGCAGACTAAATAGCCTTGGTTTCTCAAATGACTGCCTCGCCTGGTTCACCAACTACTTCTCAGATAGAGTTCAGTGTGTCAAATCGGAGGGCCTGTTGTCTGGACCTATGGCAGTCTCTATGGGGGTGCCACAGGGTTCAATTCTTGGGCCGACACTTTTCTCCGTGTATATCAATGATGTCGCTCTTGCTGCTGGTGACTCTCAGATCCACCTCTACGCAGACGACACCATTTTGTATACATCTGGCCCTTCATTGGACACTGTGTTAACAAACCTCCAAACGAGCTTCAATGCCATACAACAATCCTTCAGTAGCCTTCAACTGCTCTTAAACACTAGTAAAACTAAATGCATGCTTTTCAATCGAACGCTGCTAGCACCCGCCCACCCGACTAGAATCACCACTCTCGACGGGTCTGACCTAGAGTATGTGGACAACTACAAATATCTAGGTGTCTGGTTAGACTGTAAACTCAACTTCCAGACTCACATAAAGAATCTCCAATCCAAAGTCAAATCTAGAATCGGCTTCCTATTTCGCAACAAAGCCTCCTTCACTCATGCTGCCAAACATGCCCTCGTAAAACTGACTATCCTACCGATCCTTGACTTCGGCGATGTCATTTATAAAATAGCCTCCAACACTCTACTCAGCAAATTGGATGTAGTCTATCACAGTGCCATCCGTTTTGTCTCCAAAGCCCCATACACTACCCACCACTGTGACCTGTACGCTCTTGTTGGCTGGTCCTCACTACATGTTCGTCGTCAAACCCACTGGCTCCAGGCCATCTATAAATCACTGCTAGGCAAATCCCCGCCTTATCTTAGCTCATTGGTCACCATAGCAGCTCCCACCCGTAGTCTGCGCTCCAGCAGGTATATCTCACTGGTCATTCCCAAAGCCAACACCTCCTTTGGCCGCCATTCCTTCCAGTTCTCTGCTGCCAATGACTGGAACGAATTGCAAAAATCTCTGAAGTTGGAGACTCTTATCTCCCTCAATAACTTTAAGCATCAGTTGTCAGAGCACCTTACCGATCACTGCACCTGTACACAGCCCATCTGAAATTAGCCCACCCAACTACCTCATCCCTTGTTATTTAATCTGCTCTTTTGCACCCCAGTATCTCTATTTGCACATAATCTCTTGCACATCTAGCATTCCAGTGTTAATACTATTGTAATTATTCTGCACTATAGCCTATTTATTGCCTTACCTCCATAACTTGCTACATTTGCACACACTGTATATATATTTTCTGTTGTATCTCTGACTTTGTTTTTTTTACCCCATATGTAACTCTGTGTTGTTTTTGTTGCACTACTTTGCTTTGTCTTGGCCAGGTCGCAGTTGTAAATGAGAACCTGTTCTCAACTGGCTTACCTGGTTAAATAAAGGTGAAATAAAAAAAAAATAAAAAAAAGTGTGACTTGATTTTTCGGCAGAGACCACTGTCGTTTTCTACTGATTCCTCTAAGGTACATTATGTTCTGGGGCTGTTAAGAGGGAGAGCTCTGGTTTGGGCTGAGGCTGTGTGCTCAGATCAAACTTTGACTGGATTGACTTTTGCTGATTTTTCTGCTAAATTGAAGACTGTTTTTGACCATCCTGACCATGTGGGTAATACCTCCAAGATACTTTTTAATTTGAGGCAGGGTTCTAACAGTGTGGCTGAGTACTCTATTGAGTTCTGGACGTTGGCAGCGGACTCCAAGTGGAACAATGTGGCACTTCAAGGAGCATTTCTAAACGGTTTGAATGAAGCCATTAAGGATGAACTGGCTGCTCGTGATGAGCCACATGATTTACATTCTCTCGTTTCCCTGTCCATTAAGCTAGACAACCGGTTGCGGGAGAGGCGTCGGGAGAGAGGCAGTCGGCCACATCTAGGAGGACGAGATCCCCAGCCTTCAACCACTCGAGTCTCGCCTCCCCGGAGCCGGCAGCTTCTTGTTCCTGATCCCATCCCGAGCACAGAGGAGGAACCAATGCAAGTAGGTCGAGCTCGACTACCTCCAGCAGAGCGGCAACGGCGCCTCCAGGCGGGTGAGTGCCTGTACTGTGGAGACGCCACACACATTCTGGCTACATGCCCTAAGCGACCAAAAGACAAGGCTCGCTCGTAACGGTGGGTCTACTTGCGAGCCCAGAGTTAGATCCGGAAACCGTCATTCCCCGATTACAAGTACCTGTAACCTTACGTTTCCAGAGTCATTCCCTGCCACTCTCAGCTCTCATAGACTCAGGTGCAGAAGACAACTTTATTAGCCACCAGTTCGTTACACAAGCTCGTATCCCCAAGGAGCCACTACCTACCCCCATTCGGGTCACAGCCCTTGATGGGCGCCTCCTCGCGGAGATAACTCATCAAACCTCCCCCGTTTCCCTAGTGATTTCTGGCAATCATTGTGAAAGCATTCAGTTAAGAGTTATGTCTGGCTCAGCTACCTCCCTAATCCTTGGCTTCCCCTGGTTGGCTCTTCACAACCCACAAATTGATTGGACACGTCACACCATTCTCAGTTGGAGCACTAACTGCCATTCAGAGTGCCTTAGATCAGCGGTTCCCCCCACTAAGTGTAACCCAACTCATCCCTCAGCTCCTCTCGATCTGTCATCTGTCCCCAAAGAATACCATGACTTTTGGGCTCTCAAACGCCCCTGCTGTATTCCAAGCCATGGTGAACGATGTTCTTAGGGATTTTTTGAACCGTTTTGTCACCAGTTCGTTAGCAGCTTGTGGGCAGCTTGTCTCTCCCTTTTCTGTTTCCCTTCCTCCTTGTTTTGTCCCCTCTTTGTCTGTTGTATCTGTATGTGTGTTTGTCCCCTTTATGTGGGTGTGTCTGGAGTGGATCAGGGGGCGTGCTCAGGATCTGCCTCTCCTGTGCAGCTGCGGGTTGTTTCCAGTGATTCCTGCCTACGCAGCTGCATCCTATTCTCTCATCAACCTGCACTACTAATTCCTGGGCATGGCTCTCCACCGGCGCCAGATCGTTGTTCTTCCTAGAGCGTTCAGACATACCTCCCTGCCTGCCTGCCTTCGTGCCTGCCTGCCTGCCTGCCTGCCTCAGCCTCTCCTTCCTCCGGAGCCGACTAGCCCACTCTGTTCCTTTTCTTCAGTTGTTTTTTGGTCTAAGACAAATTGAACTTTTATTAAAATAATTTTTGTTTCCTCCACTCCCTTAGTCGTGTTTGTTTCTCTGAGTGCTGGGTTGAACCATAGCGTAACACCTCTGACCCACAACCACTCACCTCTGACCCCAACCACTCACCTCTGACCCACAACCACTCACCTCTGACCCCCAACCACTCACCTCTGACCCCCAACCACTCACCTCTGACCCACAACCACTCACCTCTGACCCACAACCACTCACCTCTGACCCCCAACCACTCACCTCTGACCCCCAACCACTCACCTCTGACCCACAACCACTCACCTCTGACCCACAACCACTCACCTCTGACCCACAACCACTCACCTCTGACCCCCAACCACTCACCTCTGATCCTCAACCACTCACCTCTGACCCCCAACCACTCACCTCTGACCCCCAACCACTCACCTCTGACCCACAACCACTCACCTCTGACCCACAACCACTCACCTCTGACCCCCAACCACTCACCTCTGATCCTCACCTCTCTGACCCCCAACCACTCACCTCTGACCCCCAACCACTCACCTCTGACCCCCAACCACTCACCTCTGATCCCCAACCACTCACCTCTGACCCACAACCACTCACCTCTGATCCCCAACCACTCACCTCTGATCCCCAACCACTCACCTCTGACCCACAACCACTCACCTCTGACCCCCAACCACTCACCTCTGACCCCCAACCACTCACCTCTGACCCCCAACCACTCACCTCTGACCCCCAACCACTCACCTCTGACCCCCAACCACTCACCTCTGACCCCCAACCACTCACCTCTGACCCACAACCACTCACCTCTGACCCCCAACCACTCACCTCTGACCCCCAACCACTCACCTCTGACCCCCAACCACTCACCTCTGATCCACAACCACTCACCTCTGACCCACAACCACTCACCTCTGACCCCCAACCACTCACCTCTGATCCCCAACCACTCACCTCTGACCCCCAACCACTCACCTCTGACCCACAACCACTCACCTCTGACCCACAACCACTCACCTCTGACCCACAACCACTCACCTCTGACCCCCAACCACTCACCTCTGACCCCCAACCACTCACCTCTGATCCTCAACCACTCACCTCTGATACCCAGCAGCTTGACTCACCTCTGATCCCCAGCAGCTTGACTCACCTATGATTCCCAGCAGCTTGACTCACCTCCGATCCCCAGCAACTTGACTTACCTCCGATCCCCAGCAGCTTGACTCACTTCTGTTCCCCAGCAGCTTGACTCACCTCCGATCCCCAGCAGCTTGACTCACCTATGATCCCCAGCAGCTTGACTCACCTATGATTCCCAGCAGCTTGACTCACTTCTGTTCCCCAGCAGCTTGACTCACCTCCGATCCCCAGCAGCTTGACTCACCTATGATCCCCAGCAGCTTGACTCACCTATGATTCCCAGCAGCTTGACTCACCTCCGATCCCCAGCAACTTGACTCACCTCTGTTCCCCAGCAACTTGACTCACCTCTGTTTCCCAGCAGCTTGACTCACCTCCGTTTCCCAGCAGCTTGACTCACCTCCGATCCCCAGCAGCTTGACTCACCTATGATCCCCAGCAGCTTGACTCACCTATGATCCCCAGCAGCTTGACTCACCTATGATTCCCAGCAGCTTGACTCACCTATGATCCCCAGCAGCTTGACTCACCTCCGATCCCCAGCAGCTTGACTCACCTATGATCCCCAGCAGCTTGACTCACCTATGATCCCCAGCAGCTTGACTCACCTATGATTCCCAGCAGCTTGACTCACCTATGATCCCCAGCAGCTTGACTCACCTATGATTCCCAGCAGCTTGACTCACCTATGATCCCCAGCAGTTTAACCCCGTAGAGGCAGAAGCCGGTACAGAAGGCATTCCAGAGTGTTCCCACCACAGCATACAGTAGGATGGTTCCCAGATTGTCAAAGAAGAGCCTTGCGGGCATGAAATACCCAGCGTCACCTAAATCAAATCAAAGAGGATCCGTCATATGCACAGGATACAGGGTAGACGGGGTTCAATGAGCTGCTGACTTGTGAGCAGTAGTGGAGATTCCCCCAGAGAGAAGGCACCTACCTACGATGGTGGGCAGGAGGAAGAGGAAGAACAGACCGGGCTCTAGCTGGTACAGTTGTTTCTTACTGGCCAGCAGTACTATGCCACCCAGCACCAGACCCAGCAGGATCAACATACAGCTCTCTGGAACCACCGTGGTGAACCGCTGGGAGAAGTGGAACACTGAGAAGAAAGGACAGGAGAGGAGAGGAGAGGGGACAGGAGAGAGGACAGGAGAGGAGGGGAGAGAGGACAGGAGAGGAGAGGAGAGGAGAGAGGACAGGAGAGGAGGGGAGAGAGGAGAGAAGAGAGGAAAGGAGAGGAGAGAGGAGGGGACAGGAGAGGAGAGGGGACAGGAGAGGAGAGAGGACAGGAGAGGAGAGAGGACAGGAGATGAGAAGAGAGAGGACAGGAGAGGAGAGGAGAGAGGGCAGGAGAGAGGACAGGAGAGAGGAGAGGAGAGGACAGGAGAGGAGAGACAGGAGAGGAGAGAGGACAGGAGATGAGAGGAGAGAGGACAGGAGAGAGGACAAAAGAGGAGGGAACAGGAGAGAGGACAGGAGAGAAGAGGAAAGGAGAGAGGAGAGGGGAGAGGAGAGGTAAGGAGAGGAGAGGGGAGGACAGGGGAGGAGAGGAGAGAGGAGAAAGGAGAGGAGAGGAGAGGAGAGGGGAACACAGACACATTTAAATATAGCATCATATACGTAACATACATCAGATAGCACCAGGCCCTGCAGAATCACATCAGATAGCACCAGGCCATGCAGAATCACATCAGATAGCACCAGGCCCTGCATAATCACACCAGATAGCACCAGGCCCTGCAGATTCACATCAGATAGCACCAGGCCCTGCAGAATCACATCAGATAGCACCAGGCCCTGCAGAATCACATCAGATAGCACCAGGCCCTGCAGAATCACATCAGATAGCACCAGGCCCTGCAGAATCACATCAGATAGCACCAGGCCCTGCAGAATCACATCAGATAGCACCAGGCCCTGCAGAATCACATCAGATAGCACCAGGCCTTGCAGAATCACATCAGATAGTACCAGGACCAGCAGAATCACATCAGATAGTACCAGGACCAGCAGAATCACATCAGATAGTACCAGGCCTTGCAGAATCACATCAGATAGCACCAGGCCCTGCAGAATCACATCAGATAGCACCAGGCCCTGCAGAATCACATCAGATAGCACCAGGCCCTGCAGAATCACATCAGATAGCACCAGGCCCTGCAGAATCACATCAGATAGCACCAGGCCCTGCAGAATCACATCAGATAGCACCAGGCCCTGCAGAATCACATCTCTCTGGGACAAGTGGAACACTGGGACACAGACACAGGTATGGACACACACACACAACATGAAAATGTAGGCTATGTAATTAATATATACTGTATTCTAGTCATGGCTCATCCTATATAACTACTGCTGAACACACCTTCTCTATCATATACTGTCCATACCGTCTATACACACCATCCTATATAACTACTGCTGAACACACCTTCTCTATCATATACTGTCCATAATGTCTATACACACCATCATGTACATTTATATTCCAGACTGTGACATTGCTCGTTCTAATATTTATTTATATTTTTTAGATGTGTGTGTGTGTATTGTTAGATATTACTGCACTGTTGGAGCTAGGAACACAAGCATTTCGCTATACCCGCAATAACATCTGCTAAATATGTGTATGCGACCAATAAAATGTGATTTAATTTAATATGCATAGCACAGGTACGAAGAAGATCCAATCTATTCACACATATCAGCAAAATGGGTAATTTATGCAAGTCCCATCCAACACAATATTATGTATCCGCCACACCTGATCACCCCTACCAACCCCAGTGATGATGTGCTGGCACTGCAACCATGCATAAAACATCTGCGTTGACACCAGATACTGATTCCACAGTTGCTAAGGGTCCAGTGCTATCTATGACGTCAGTAAACTGAGATGCACTTTGGAGGCCTCTTCCCTCCGTTCTATTGGCCAACGGGCAACCACTGGAGAATGTCCTATCAATGGGACATTAAAAACTGTAATATCTTATGTTTCACTGAGTCGTGGCTGAACGAGGACATGGATAATATACAGTTGGCTGGGTTTTCCGTGCATCGGCAAGACAGAACAGCAACCTCCGGTAAGACGAGGGGTGGTGGTCTGTGTCGATTTGTCAATAACAGCTGGTACCCAGTCTCTAATATTAAGGAAGTCTCTGCGTTCTGCTTGACTGAGTTAGAATACCTCATGATAAGCTGTAGAGGACTGACTCTATCCAGAGGGATAACAACAGAGGACTGACTCTATCCAGAGGGATAACAACAGAGGACTGACTCCATCCAGAGGGATAACAACAGATGACTGACTCCATCCAGAGGGATAACAACAGAGGACTGACCCCATCCAGAGAGGGATAACAACAGAGGACTGACTCCATCCAGAGGGATAACAACAGAGGACTGACTCTATCCAGAGGGATAACAACAGAGGACTGACTCCATCCAGAGGGATAACAACAGAGGACTGACTCCATCCAGAGAGGGATAACAACAGAGGACTGACTCCATCCAGAGAGGGATAACAACAGAGGACTGACTCCATCCAGAGGGATAACAACAGAGGACTGACTCCATCCAGAGAGGGATAACAACAGATGACTGACTCCATCCAGAGAGGGATAACAACAGAGGACTGACTGCATCCAGAGAGGGATAACAACAGAGGACTGACTCCATCCAGAGAGGGATAACAACAGAGGACTGACTCCATCCAGAGGGATAACAACAGAGGACTGACTCCATCCAGAGGGATAACAACAGAGGACTGACTCCATCCAGAGGGATAAC
>NC_059223.1:2995840-3035840 GCF_020615455.1 Coregonus clupeaformis | reverse complement strand
CACATAGAACCCCATTTGTGTGGGCCAGCAGTCCCACTAAGAGGAACAGGTTCATAATGATATTGAGATCCACCACCTCAGTGATATTACTGGTCATTACTGAGGTCTGCTTCTGAATTACACAATACTATTAAGACTAGCACTGCTGTGCGTGTGTGTGTGTGTGTGCGTGTGTACATAAATCAAATTGCCATTTAGGAGACGCTTTCATCCAAAGCGACTTAGTCATGCGTGCATTTTTTTTGTTAACAAATATTGTGTGTGTGTGTGTGTGTGTGTGTGTGAGGTTGTTCACTAATAAGACTATAGCGGGGCAGAAGTAACCAGGCTGCTCCACACCTGGGTAGAGGAGGTTAGTTAGTAAGGCTTATACTGCTGCCTCCTCTAATACACTGATCAGCTCTATACTGCTGCCCCCTCCTCTAATACACTGATCAGCTCTATACTGCTGCCTCCTCCTCTAATACACTGATCAGCTCTATACTGCTGCCTCCTCCTCTAATACACTGATCAGCTCTATACTGCTGCCTCCTCCTCTAATACACTGATCAGCTCTATACTGCTGCCTCCTCCTCTAATACACTGATCAGCTCTATACTGCTGCCTCCTCTAATACACTGATCAGCTCTATACTGCTGCCTCCTCCTCTAATACACTGATCAGCTCTATACTGCTGCCTCCTCTAATACACTGATCAGCTCTATACTGCATTTACATTTTAGTCATTTAGCAGACGCTCTTATCCAGAGCGACTTACAGTTAGTGAATACATTTTTTTTTTTTATACTGGCCCCCCGTGGGAATCGAACCCACAACCCTGGCGTTGTAAACGCCATGCTCTATCAACTGAGCTACATCCCCAACTGAGCTGCCCCCTCCTCTAATACACTGATCAGCTCTATACTCCCTCCTCCTCTAATACACTGATCAGCTCTATACTGCTGCCCCCTCCTCTAATACACTGATCAGCTCTATACTGCTGCCCCCTCCTCTAATACACTGATCAGCTCTATACTGCTGCCTCCTCCTCTAATACACTGATCAGCTCTATACTGCTGCCCCCTCCTCTAATACACTGATCAGCTCTATACTGCTGCCTCCTCCTCTAATACACTGATCAGCTCTATACTGCTGCCCCCTCCTCTAATACACTGATCAGCTCTATACTGCTGCCCCCTCCTCTAATACACTGATCAGCTCTATACTGCTGCCCCCTCCTCTAATACACTGATCAGCTCTATACTGCTGCCCCCTCCTCTAATACACTGATCAGCTCTATACTGCTGCCCCCTCCTCTAATACACTGATCAGCTCTATACTGCTGCCCCCTCTAATACACTGATCAGCTCTATACTGCTGCCTCCTCCTCTAATACACTGATCAGCTCTATACTGCCTCCTCCTCTAATACACTGATCAGCTCTATACTGCTGCCCCCTCCTCTAATACACTGATCAGCTCTATACTGCTGCCCCCTCCTCTAATACACTGATCAGCTCTATACTGCTGCCTCCTCCTCTAATACACTGATCAGCTCTATACTGCTGCCCCCTCCTCTAATACACTGATCAGCTCTATACTGCTGCCTCCTCTAATACACTGATCAGCTCTATACTGCTGCCTCCTCCTCTAATACACTGATCAGCTCTATACTGCTGCCCCCTCCTCTAATACACTGATCAGCTCTATACTGCTGCCTCCTCCTCTAATACACTGATCACCTCTATACTGCTGCCCCCTCCTCTAATACACTGATCAGCTCTATACTGCTGCCCCCTCCTCTAATACACTGATCAGCTCTATACTGCTTCCCCCTCCTCTAATACACTGATCAGCTCTATACTGCCTCCTCCTCTAATACACTGATCAGCTCTATACTGCTGCCCCCTCCTCTAATACACTGATCAGCTCTATACTGCTGCCTCCTCTAATACACTGATCAGCTCTATACTGCTGCCCCCTCCTCTAATACACTGATCAGCTCTATACTGCCTCCTCCTCTAATACACTGATCAGCTCTATACTGCTGCCCCCTTCTCTAATACACTGATCAGCTCTATACTGCTGCCCCCTCCTCTAATACACTGATCAACTCTATACTGCTGCCTCCTCCTCTAATACACTGATCAGCTCTATACTGCTGCCTCCTCTAATACACTGATCAGCTCTATACTGCTGCCCCCTCCTCTAATACACTGATCAGCTCTATACTGCTGCCTCCTCCTCTAATACACTGATCAGCTCTATACTGCTGCCCCCTCCTCTAATAAACTGATCAGCTCTATACTGCTGCCCCCTCCTCTAATACACTGATCAGCTCTATACTGCTGCCCCCTCCTCTAATACACTGATCAGCTCTATACTGCTGCCCCCTCCTCTAATACACTGATCAGCTCTATACTGCTTCCCCCTCTAATACACTGATCAGCTCTATACTGCTGCCTCCTCCTCTAATACACTGATCAGCTCTATACTGCTGCCTCCTCCTCTAATACACTGATCAGCTCTATAATGCTGCTCCCTCCTCTAATACACTGATCAGCTCTATACTGCTGCCCCCTCCTCTAATACACTGATCAGCTCTATACTGCTGCCTCCTCCTCTAATACACTGATCAGCTCTATACTGCTGCCTCCTCCTCTAATACACTGATCAGCTCTATACTGCTGCCCCCTCCTCTAATACACTGATCAGCTCTATACTGCTGCCTCCTCCTCTAATACACTGATCAGCTCTATACTGCTGCCCCCTCCTCTAATACACTGATCAGCTCTATACTGCTGCCTCCTCCTCTAATACACTGATCAGCTCTATACTGCTTCCCCCTTCTCTAATACACTGATCAGCTCTATACTGCTTCCCCCTTCTCTAATACACTGATCAACTCTATACTGCTTCCCCCTTCTCTAATACACTGATCAGCTCTATACTGCTGCCCCCTCCTCTAATACACTGATCAGCTGTATACTGCTGCCTCCTCCTCTAATACACTGATCAGCTCTATACTGCTGCCTCCTCCTCTAATACACTGATCAGCTCTATACTGCTGCCCCCTCCTCTAATACACTGATCAACTCTATACTGCTTCCCCCTTCTCTAATACACTGATCAGCTCTATACTGCTGCCCCCTTCTCTAATACACTGATCAGCTCTATACTACTTCCCCCTTCTCTAATACACTGATCAGCTCTATACTGCTGCCCCCTCCTCTAATACACTGATCAGCTCTATACTGCTGCCCCCTTCTCTAATACACTGATCAGCTCTATACTGCTTCCCCCTTCTCTAATACACTGATCAGCTCTATACTGCTTCCCCCTTCTCTAATACACTGATCAGCTCTATACTGCTTCCCCCTTCTCTAATACACTGATCAGCTCTATACTGCTTCCCCCTTCTCTAATACACTGATCAGCTCTATACTGCTGCCCCCTCCTCTAATACACTGATCAGCTCTATACTGCTGCCTCCTCCTCTAATACACTGATCAGCTCTATACTGCTGCCCCCTCCTCTAATACACTGATCAACTCTATACTGCTTCCCCCTTCTCTAATACACTGATCAGCTCTATACTGCTGCCCCCTTCTCTAATACACTGATCAGCTCTATACTGCTTCCCCCTTCTCTAATACACTGATCAGCTCTATACTGCTGCCCCCTCCTCTAATACACTGATCAGCTCTATACTGCTGCCCCCTTCTCTAATACACTGATCAGCTCTATACTGCTTCCCCCTTCTCTAATACACTGATCAGCTCTATACTGCTGCCTCCTCCTCTAATACACTGATCAGCTCTATACTGCTGCCTCCTCTAATACACTGATCAGCTCTATACTGCTGCCCCCTCTTCTAATACACTGATCAGCTCTATACTGCCCCCTCCTCTAATACACTGATCAGCTCTATACTGCTGCCCCCTCCTCTAATACACTGATCAGCTCTATACTGCCCCCTCCTCTAATACACTGATCAGCTCTATACTGCTGCCTCCTCCTCTAATACACTGATCAGCTCTATACTGCTGCCTCCTCTAATACACTGATCAGCTCTATACTGCTGCCCCCTCCTCTAATACACTGATCAGCTCTATACTGCCCCCTCCTCTAATACACTGATCAACTCTATACTGCTTCCCCCTTCTCTAATACACTGATCAGCTCTATACTGCTGCCCCCTTCTCAAATACACTGATCAGCTCTATACTGCTTCCCCCTTCTCTAATACACTGATCAGCTCTATACTGCTGCCCCCTCCTCTAATACACTGATCAGCTCTATACTGCTGCCCCCTTCTCTAATACACTGATCAGCTCTATACTGCTTCCCCCTTCTCTAATACACTGATCAGCTCTATACTGCTGCCTCCTCCTCTAATACACTGATCAGCTCTATACTGCTGCCTCCTCTAATACACTGATCAGCTCTATACTGCTGCCCCCTTCTCTAATACACTGATCAGCTCTATACTGCTTCCCCCTTCTCTAATACACTGATCAGCTCTATACTGCTGCCCCCTTCTCTAATACACTGATCAGCTCTATACTGCTGCCCCCTTCTCTAATACACTGATCAGCTCTATACTGCTTCCCCCTTCTCTAATACACTGATCAGCTCTATACTGCTTCCCCCTCCTCTAATACACTGATCAGCTCTATACTGCTGCCTCCTCCTCTAATACACTGATCAGCTCTATACTGCTGCCCCCTCCTCTAATACACTGATCAGCTCTATACTGCTGCCCCCTTCTCTAATACACTGATCAGCTCTATACTGCTGCCCTATACTGCTGCCCTATAAGGATGTTAATATGGCTGTGTGGCTACTGTTAGATTACTCCCACCTGGTGTGTGTGTGTGTGTGTGTGTGTGTGTGTGTGTGTGTGTGTGTGTGTGTGTGTGTGTGTTGAGAGTGCGAGAGAGAGAGAGAGATCCATATCCATTTTTACTGGGTTCCACTCATTTAGAACACACACACTTAATGGGACTAAAAAATAGCTCCTCAGGGAACATCAACCTGCAGCTCCTCAGGGAACATCAACCTGCAGCTCCTCAGGGAACATCAACCTGCAGCTCCTCAGGGAACATCAACCTGCAGCTCCTCAGGGAACATCAACCTGCAGCTCCTCAGGGAACATCAACCTGCACCTCCTCAGGGAACATCAACCTGCAGCTCCTCAGGGAACATCAACCTGCAGCTCCACAGGGAACATCAACCTGCAGCTCCTCAGGGAACATCAACCTGCAGCTCCTCAGGGAACATCAACCTGGCTGTGAATGAACTGAAAGACAAAGCAAGGAGGGCTTTCTATGCCATTAAAAATATTCATTAGATTAGACATAACAATTAGGATCTGGCGCCAGATATTCTAATAGCACTATATGGCAGTGAAGTGTGGGGTCTGCTTACAAAGCAAGAATTTGACAAATGGGACATACACCAAACTAAAATCCTGCATGTGGAATACTGTAAGAGAAAAACTCCAAACAACACATGCAGAGCAGAATTAGGCCAATTCCCTCTTCTGATTAATATCCCAAAAAAGAGCCACCAAATTGTATAATCATTGAAAAACAAGTGACCCCCAACCCTACAAATACAAAGCCCTCAACTGCCAAGAGGTGACCATAGAGAAGAGTCCCCTCAGCCAGCTGGTTCTGAGGCTCAATTCACTAACCACTACCAACCCCAAAAAAGCCTCCCTCAGGACAGCACTCAGAATGTGACAACCTAACTGATGAAAAGAAACCTAAATGCTGTGTTTTAGCAGCCAAATGTCTCCTGCCACAACCTGAGGGACAGCCAGCGAGAAGTACGGTGTGAATATTCATATTAACCTATTCGCTGTATTACTATGTGTTGTAATGGCTGTTAACATGAGTACCACTATCATTATTATTGCTTCATTACCAACAGTCTAGTCTAGTCCTGTCTAGTCAGTCTAGTCCTGTCTAGTCAGTCTAGTCCTGTCTAGTCAGTCTAGTCCTGTCTAGTCCTGTCTAGTCAGTCTAGTCCTGTCTAGTCAGTCTAGTCAGTCTAGTCCTGTCTAGTCCTGTCTAGTCCTGTCTAGTCCTGTCTAGTCAGTCTAGTCCTGTCTAGTCAGTCTAGTCCAGTCAGTCTAGTCCTGTCTAGTCCTGTCTAGTCAGTCTAGTCCTGTCTAGTCCTGTCTAGTCCTGTCCTGTCTAGTCCTGGACCATCATCACTATATGTTTACTTTGACAATGGAAGTGTTTACTTTCCTTGTCAATAAAGTATACTGAATTGAACTGAAAGAGAGAGAGAGAGAGAGGGAGCATGCAGTCTTGAACTGAGTTGCATGGCCAGAGGTAGGGAACACAGGGTTGTGTGTTCTCTCTATCCATTCAGGATGGTCTGGTGTGCCCTTAGACTGGCAGCTGGTAGACGGAGGATGGTCTGAATGTAGGGTGGGCTCTTAGACTGGCAGCTGGTAGACTGAGGATGGTCTGAATGTAGGGTGGGCTCTTAGACTGGCAGCTGGTAGACGGAGGATGGTCTGAATGTAGGGTGGGCTCTTAGACTGGCAGCTGGTAGACTGAGGATGGTCTGAATGTAGGGTGGGCTCTTAGACTGGCAGCTGGTAGACTGGGGATGGTCTGAATGTAGGGTGGGCTCTTAGACTGGCAGCTGGTAGACTGGGGATGGTCTGAATGTAGGGTGGGCTCTTAGACTGGCAGCTGGTAGACTAAGTTCTTGGGTTATCTTACTGCCAAAAAAAGAAGATGGGAGGGTGAATCATAAAACTTTAAAATAACCACTGTTAAGAAAGGGTGGAGTTCACACATGAAAAGACAGAAAGAGAGAGAGAGAGAGACAAAGAGAGACAGAGAGACAGAGAGAGGAGCACAGCCAGCCTGTCACAGTCCAACCTATTACCACATGGAAGACAGGCTGTCCTCAGCTCACTCTGCTAACCCCCAGAGAGAATGTTACCTGTTAGCCCATGGAAGACAGGCTGACCACAGCTCACTATGCTAACCCCCAGAGAGACTGTTACCTGTTAGCCCATGGAAGATAGGCTGACCTCAGCTCACTCTGCTAACCCTCAGAGAGACTGTTACCTGTTAGCCCATGGAAGACAGGCTGTCCTCAGCTCACTCTGCTAACCCCCAGAGAGACTGTTACCTGTTAGCCCATGGAAGACATATTGACCTCAGCTCACTCTGCTAACCCCCAGAGAGACTGTTACCTGTTAGCCCATGGAAGACAGGCTGTCCTCAGCTCACTCTGCTAACCCCCAGAGAGACTGTTACCTGTTAGCCCATGGAAGATAGGCTGACCTCAGCTCACTCTGCTAACCCTCAGAGAGACTGTTACCTGTTAGCCCATGGAAGACAGGCTGTCCTCAGCTCACTATGCTAACCCCCAGAGAGAATGTTACCTGTTAGCCCATGGAAGACAGGCTGTCCTCAGCTCACTATGCTAACCCCCAGAGAGAATGTTACCTGTTAGCCCATGGAAGACAGGCTGTCCTCAGCTCACTATGCTAACCCCCAGAGAGACTGTTACCTGTTAGCCCATGGAAGACAGGCTGTCCTCAGCTCACTATGCTAACCTCTAGAGAGACTGTTACCTGTTAGACCATGGAAGACATATTGACCTCAGCTCACTCTGCTAACCCCCAGAGAGACTGTTACCTGTTAGCCCATGGAAGACAGGCTGTCCTCAGCTCACTATGCTAACCCCCAGAGAGACTGTTACCTGTTAGCCCATGGAAGACATATTGACCTCAGCTCACTCTGCTAACCCCCAGAGAGACTGTTACCTGTTAGCCCATGGAAGACATATTGACCTCAGCTCACTCTGCTAACCCCCAGAGAGACTGTTACCTGTTAGCCCATGGAAGACAGGCTGTCCTCAGCTCACTCTGCTAACCCCCAGAGAGACTGTTACCTGTTAGCCCATGGAAGACATATTGACCTCAGCTCACTCTGCTAACCCCCAGAGAGACTGTTACCTGTTAGCCCATGGAAGAAATACTGTCCTCAGCTCACTATGCTAACCCCTAGAGAGAATGTTACCTGTTAGCCCATGGAAGACAGGCTGACCACAGCTCACTATGCTAACCCCCAGAGAGACTGTTACCTGTCAGCCCATGGAAGACAGGCTGTCCTCAGCTCACTATGCTAACCCCCAGAGAGACTGTTACCTGTTAGACCATGGAAGACATATTGACCTCAGCTCACTCTGCTAACCCCCAGAGAGACTGTTACCTGTTAGCCCATGGAAGACAGGCTGACCTCAGCTCACTCTGCTAACCCCCAGAGAGAATGTTACCTGTTAGTTAGCCCATGGAAGAAATATTGACCTCAGCTCACTCTGCTAACCCCCAGAGAGACTGTTAACTGTTAGCCCATGGAAGACAGGCTGTCCTCAGCTCACTATGCTAACCTCCAGAGAGACTGTTGCCTGTTAGCCCATGGAAGACAGGCTGTCCTCAGCTCACTATGCTAAACCCCAGAGAGACTGTTGCCTGTTAGCCCATGGAAGACAGGCTGTCCTCAGCTCACTATGCTAAACCCCAGAGAGAATGTTACCTGTTAGCCCATGGAAGAAAGACTGTCCTCAGCTCACTTTGCTAACCCCCAGAGAGACTGTTACCTGTTAGCCCATGGAAGACAGGCTGTCCTCAGCTCACTATGCTAACCCCCAGAGAGACTGTTACCTGTTAGCCCATGGAAGACAGGCTGACCACAGCTCACTCTGCTAAACCCCAGAGAGACTGTTACCTGTTAGCCCATGGAAGAAATATTGACCTCAGCTCACTCTGCTAACCCCTAGAGAGAATGTTACCTGTTAGCCCATGGAAGAAAGACTGTCCTCAGCTCACTCTGCTAACCCCCAGAGAGACTGTTACCTGTTAGCCCATGGAAGACAGGCTGTCCTCAGCTCACTATGCTAACCCCCAGAGAGACTGTTACCTGTTAGCCCATGGAAGACAGGCTGTCCTCAGCTCACTATGCTAACCTCCAGAGAGACTGTTACCTGTTAGCCCATGGAAGACAGGCTGTCCTCAGCTCACTATGCTAACCCCCAGAGAGACTGTTACCTGTTAGCCCATGGAAGACAGGCTGTCCTCAGCTCACTATGCTAACCCCCAGAGAGACTGTTACCTGTTAGCCCATGGAAGACAGGCTGACCACAGCTCACTCTGCTAAACCCCAGAGAGACTGTTACCTGTTAGCCCATGGAAGAAATATTGACCTCAGCTTACTCTGCTAACCCCTAGAGAGAATGTTACCTGTTAGCCCATGGAAGAAAGACTGTCCTCAGCTCACTCTGCTAACCCCCAGAGAGACTGTTACCTGTTAGCCCATGGAAGACAGGCTGTCCTCAGCTCACTATGCTAACCCCCAGAGAGACTGTTACCTGTTAGCCCATGGAAGACAGGCTGTCCTCAGCTCACTCTGCTAACCCCCAGAGAGACTGTTAACTGTTAGCCCATGGAAGACAGGCTGTCCTCAGCTCACTATGCTAACCCCCAGAGAGACTGTTACCTGTTAGCCCATGGAAGACAGGCTGTCCTCAGCTCACTATGCTAACCCCCAGAGAGACTGTTACCTGTTAGCCCATGGAAGAAAGACTGTCCTCAGCTCACTATGCTAACCCCCAGAGAGACTGTTACCTGTTAGCCCATGGAAGAAAGACTGTCCTCAGCTCACTCTGCTAACCCCCAGAGAGACTGTTACCTGTTAGCCCATGGAAGACAGGCTGTCCCAGCTCACTCTGCTAACCCAGAGAGACTGATTCAGGTACAGGCAGAACAGAGGAAGGCAGAACTACATAATAGAGGAGTCAGTGAGGGCTAATATTAACTATACTGTGTTCTCTCTGTGTTCTCCTTTCTTTGGCAATGTCACTTACTGACTTATCATGCCAATAAAGGAGGAGAGAGAGAAGAGAGAGAGAGAAGATGAAGAGAGAGAGAGAGAGAGAGAGAGAGAGAGAGAAAGATGAAGAGACTGTATTGGAAGTGCAAAGAAAAACTCAAAATAACGCATGTAGAGCAGAATTGGGCCAATACACCCTCCTTATTCAAATAGAAAAAAGAGCCATCAAATTTTACAACCATCTAAAAACAAGTGACCCCAAAACATTCCATCACACAGCTCTACTATGTCAAGAGATGAAACAAGAGAAGAGTCCCCTCAGCCAGCTGGTTCTGAGGCTCAGTTCTCTAACCAAAACCAACCTCATAGAGCCTCAGGACAGCACTCAGAAAATCTGGCCCAACCAAATCATCACAAAGCAAAAAGAAAAATATATCACCTATTGGAAAGACACCACAAAAAATCAAAGTAAACTTCAATGCTATTTGGCTCTAAACAGACAGTACATGGTGGCAGACTATCTGACCACTGTGACTGATAGAAAACTGAGGAAAACACTGACTAGGTACAGACTCAGTGAGCACAGTCTGGCTATAGAGACCGGTCGTCACAGGCAAACCTGGCTGCCCAGAGAGGACAGGCTGTGCTCACTCTGCCCCCGGGGAGAGGTAGAGACAGAGCTGCATTTCCTATTACACTGTGACAAATACTCAGACCTAAGAGAATCTTTCTTTCCCAAAATTATAATTCAGTACAAAGAATTTGAAACTATATATATTTATTGGGTGAAAAGCCTAAATGTGCCACAACCTGAGGGACAGTCAGTGAAAAGTGTAATGTAATGTCAATAATATTTCCCATTTAGTTTTGTTTTGGCTTTCATAGCATGTAATGTGTCATCTCAGTCAGGTTGAGATTGGTCGACTACTATTGCTTTAATGTATTGTTATTCTCATTAATATTGTTGTTGTAGTTGCTGTTAATGGTAATCCCATTTCCACTACTACTATTATTATTGCTGTTGGTCCCACCATTTTTTGTTATATGTATACTTTGACAATGTAAGTAATTTAACTTGCCATGTCAATAAAGTCAATTGAATTGAATTGAATTGAGAGAGAGGGAGAGGGGGGAGAGAGTGAGGGAGAGAGGGGGAGAGGGGGAGAGAAAGTGAAGAGAGAAGATAGAGGGAGAGAGAGTAGAGAGAAGAGAGAACTTATTAGCTGCCCTTCTGAGGTAACTTTGGCAACATGAGGTCAGAATGACATCCAAAAGGTCAAATACCCTGACAACAGTTTCAGAAAATGTCCCAAATGGCACCCTAGTCCCTTTTAGAGTGCACTACTTTTGACCAGGTCCTACGGGGCTCTGGTCAAAAGTAGTGCACTACAAAGTGAACAGGATGCCATTTGGGACGCACTCTAAGCAGCACAGTGGGTGTTGGCAGACAGCACCTCACTGTAGAGAACATCCACCCACACCCTCTGTGTCATTACGTAACGGCTTTATGTAATAAAAGCTGCTATTCAGGAGAGCATCGTACAGGTTACTTCCCAAATGGCACCCAATTCCCTATATAAGGTACTACTTCTGCTTTAAAGTAGTCCGATGTCTCTATGCATTAAAAGCTGGCATTCAGGAGAGCTTAACATAATGTGATTCTGAGGACTCTCTCTCTCTCTCTTTCACTGCTAATCAATAGGCCAGAAGGCTCTCCCCATAACTATCTAATCTGGAGTATTCACACTGCATTCTGAGGCCTGTCTGTCTGTCTGGCTGGCCCCCCAAATGGAATATATCAAATCAAATTTTATTTGCCACATGTGCCGAATACAACAGTCTACGACTAGGGTGGCTGGAGTCTTTGACAATTTTTAGGGCCTTCCTCTGACACCGCCTGGTATAGAGGTCCTGGATGGCAGGAAGCTTGGCCCCAGTGATTTACTGGGATATACGCACTACCCTTTGTAGTGCCTTGCGGTCAGAGACCGAGCAGTTGCCATACCAGGCGGTGATGCAACCAGTCAGGATGCTCTCGATGGTGCAGCTGTAAAACTTTTTGAGGATCTGAGGACTGATCCCAAATCTTTTCAGTCTCCTGAGGGGAAATAGGCTTTGTCGTGCCCTCTTCACGACTGTCTTGATGTGTTTGGACCATGATAGTTTGTTGGTGATGTGGACACCAAGGAACTTGAAGCTCTCAACCTGTTCCACTACAGCCCCGTCGATGAGAATGGGGGCGTGCTTAGTCCTCTTTTTTTTTCCTGTAGTCCACAACCATCTCTTTAATGATGGTGTTGGAGTCGTGCCTGGCCATGCAGTCATGGGTGAACAGGGAGTACAGGAGGGGACTGAGCACACACCCATGTGGGGCCCCCGTGTTGAGGATCAGCGAGGCAGATGTGTTGTTACTTACCCTTACCACCTGGGGGCGGCCCGTCAGGAAGTCCAGGATCCAGTTGCAGAGGGAGGTGTTTAGTCCCAGGGTCCTTAGCTTAGTGATGACCTTTGAGGGCACTATGGTGTTGAACGCTGAGCTGTAGTCAATGAATAGCATTCTCACGTAGGTGTTCCTCTTGTCCAGGTGGGAAAGGGCAGTGTAGAGTGCAATAGAGATTGCATCATCTGTGGATCTGTTGGGGTGGTATGCAAATTGGAGTGGGTCTAGGGTTTCTGGGATAATGGTGTTGATGTGAGCCATTACCAGCCTTTCAAAGCACTTCATGGCTACAGACGTGAGTGCTACGGGTCGGTAGTCATTTAGGCAGGTTATCTTAGTGTTCTTGGGCACAGGGACTATGGTGGTCTGCTTGAAACATGTTGGTATTACAGACTCAGTCAGGGACATGTTGAAAATGTCAGTGGAGACACTTGCCAGTTGGTCAGCGCATGCTCGGAGTACACGTCCTGGTAATCCGTCTGGCCCTGTGGCCTTGTGAATGTTGACCTGCTTAAAAGTTTTACTCACATCGGCTACGGAGAGCGTGATCACATAGTCATCTGGAACAGCTGATGCTCTCATGCATGCTTCAGTGTTGCTTGCCTCGAAGCGAGCATAGAAGTGATTTAGCTCAGCTGGTAGGTTTGTGTCACTGGGCAGCTTGCGGCTGTGCTTCCCTTTGTAGTCTGTAATAGTTTTCAAGCCCTGCCACATCCGACGAGCGTCAGAGCCGGTGTAGTACGATTCAATCTTAGTCCTGTATTGACTCTTTGCCTGTTTGATGGTTCGTCGGAGGGCATAGCGGGATTTCTTATAAGCGTCCGGGTTTGTTTCGCAACAAAGCCTCCTTCACTCATGCTGCCAAACATGCCCTCGTAAAACTGACTATCCTACCAATCCTTGACTTCGGTGATGTCATTTACAAAATAGCCTCCAACACTCTACTCAGCAAATTGGATGTAGTCTATCACAGTGCCATCCGTTTTGTCTCCAAAGCCCCATACACTACCCACCACTGTGACCTGTACGCTCTTGTTGGCTGGTCCTCACTACATGTTCGTCGTCAAACCCACTGGCTCCAGGCCATCTATAAATCACTGCTAGGCAAATCCCCGCCTTATCTTAGCTCATTGGTCACCATAGCAACACCCACCTGTAGTATGCGCTCCAGCAGGTATATCTCACTGGTCATCCCCAAAGCCAACACCTCCTTTGGCCGCCATTCCTTCCAGTTCTCTGCTGCCAATGACTGGAACGAATTGCAAAAATCTCTGAAGCTGGAGACTCTTAACTCCCTCACTAACTTTAAGCATCAGTTGTCAGAGCACCTTACCGATCACTGCACCTGTACACAGCCCATCTGAAATTAGCCCACCCAACTACCTCATCCCTATATTGTTATTTATTTTGCTCTTTTTCACCCCAGTATCTCTATTTGCACATAATCTCTTGCACATCTAGCATTCCAGTGTTAATACTAATTGTAATTATTGTGCACTATGGCCTATTTATTGCCTTACCTCCATAACTTGCTACATTTGCACACACTGTATATAGATTTTCTGTTGTATTTTTTGACTTTATGTTTTTTTACCCCATATGTAACTCTGTGTTGTTTTTATCGCACTGCTTTGCTTTATCTTGGCCAGGTCGCAGTTGTAAATGAGAACTTGTTCTCAACTGGCTTACCTGGTTAAATAAAGGTGAAATAAAACAAAAATAAATAGAGTCCCGCTCCTTGAAAGCGGCAGCTCTACCCTTTAGCTCAGTGTGGATGTTGCCTGTAATCTATGGCTTCTGGTTGGGGTATGTACGTACGGTCAATGTGGGGACGACGTCATCGATGCACTTATTGATGAAGCCAGTGACTGATGTGGCGTACTCCTCAATGCCATCGGAAGAATCCCGGAACATGTTCCAGTCTGTGCTAGCACAACAGTCCTGTAGCTTAGCATCCGCATCATCTGACCACTTCTTTACAGAGTCACTGGTGCTTCCTGCTTTAGTTTTTGCTTATAAGCAGGAATCAGGAGGATAGAATTATGGTCAGATTTGCCAAATGGAGGGTGAGGGAGCGCTTTGTACGCATCTCTGTGTGTGGCGTAAAGGTGGTCTAGAGTTGTTTTTCCTCTGGTTGCACATTTAACATGCTGGTAGAACTGATTTAAGTTTCCCTGCATTAAAGTCCCCGGCCACTAGGGGCGCCGCCTCTGGATGAGCATTTTCCTGTTTACTTATGGCCTTATACAGCTCATTGAGTGCAATCTTTAATGCCAGCATCGGTTTGTGGTAAATAAACAGCTACGAAAAATATAGATAAAAATGCACCAGCTGTTGTTTACAAATATACACAGACCGCCACCCCTTGTCTTACCGGAGTCAGCCGTTCGATCCGGCCGATGTAGCGTACCCGCCAGCTGTATGTTTACATTTACATTTTAGTCATTTAGCAGACGCTCTTATCCAGAGCGACTTACAGGAGCAATTAGGGTTAAGTGCCTTGCTCAAGGGCACATCAACAGATCTTTCACCTAGTCGGCTCGGGGATTAGAACCAGCGACCTTTCGGTTACTGGCACAACGCTCTTAACCACTAAGCTATCTACCTGTTGTCCATGTCGTCGTTCAGCCACGACTCGGTGAAACATAAGATATTACAGTTTTAATGTCCCGTTGGTAGGATAACCGTAATCTTAGGTCGTCCAATTTATTTTCCAATGATTGAACATTGGCTAATAGGATTGATGGAAGAGGCAGTTTACTCGCTCGCCGTCGGATCCTTACAAGGCACCCCGACCTACGTCCACGATATCTCTGTCTCTTCCTCATGCAAATGACGGGGATTTGGGCCTTGTCGGGTGTCTGTAGAATATCCTTCGCGTCCGACTCGTTGAAGCAAAAATCTTCATCCAATACGAGGTGAGTAATCGCTGTCCTGATATCCAGAAGCTCTTTTTGGTCATAAGAGACGGTGGCAGAAACATTATGTACAGAATAAATTACAAATAACGCAAAAAAAACCCACACATAATAGTACAATTGCCCTACATATATGCCCCAAATGACCCTATGGCCCCTGGTCTAAAGTAGTGCACTATAAAGGGACTAGGGTGCCATTTGGAGAGAGAGACAGTCTCTGCTGCTGAAATAGATGTAGATAGTAGAAAGACATTCGCCTGAAGCACATCTCTGCTTCTCAGAGCTTCTGTACAGAGAGTGAGTGGGCTGGTGAAACACACACACACACACACACACACACACCCGTCATATCCACACACACACACACACACCCCCGTCATATCCACACACACACACACACACACACACACACACACACCGTCATATCCACCCACACACACACACACACACACACACAAGCTCTGCCAGCCTCTGATAAACAGCATGTCTAATGGAGTGAAATAAATAAATTAAAACTGTAATCAAACAGCTAGTCCTGTCTTAACCCAAAGAAACAGCTAGTCCTGTCTTAACCCAGAGAAACAGCTAGTCCTGTCTTAACCCAGAGAAACAGCTAGTCCTGTCTTAACCCAAAGAAACAGCGAGTCCTGTCTTAACCCAAAGAAACAGCTAGTCCTGTCTTAACCCAGAGAAACAGCTAGTCCTGTCTTAACCCAAAGAAAAAGGTAGTCCTGTCTTAACCCAGAGAAACAGCTAGTCCTGTCTTAACCCAGAGAAACAGCTAGTCCTGTCTTAACCTAGAGAAACAGCTAGTCCTGTCTTAACCCAGAGAAACAGCTAGTCCTGTTTTAACCCAGAGGAATGAGAGAAAGAGAGAAATAGAAGTTACAGTGAGATAGAGGGAGGGAGAAACACTGCAGGGAGAGGGAGGGAGAAACACTGCAGGGAGAGAGAGGGAGAGTTCCAGACTGCTCGGCTGCATTGAACAGACTGGAGGACATTGTGTAAGTGACAGAGAGAGAGAGGTGACATATTGAAGGAGCTGCTAGTCCCATTGAGTATCATTGGCTGTGTCAGGCAGCTAAACTGAACAAAACAACAACACATAGTAGGGACAGTCAGACAGATGGGGACAGTCTGATCAATTCAATACTTACTTAATGTTTTAGCACCTGCATGTGATGTCAGTAAGTCTCTCTCTCTCTCTCTCTCTCTCTCTCTCTCTCGCTCTCTCTCTCTCTCTCTCTCTCTCTGTAATCTGTCACCGTGTCATAAGAAGCGAGTCCACAGAGAGTCCAATAGCTAGACAGTGAGTCAGAGTCAACCCAACATGCCGCTGGACCTCAGTGAGTCGTGAGAATGTGTGTGTGTGGGGGGGGGGTTCCATGACTCTCTCTAGGAAAGGTGCTTTCTGGGGCTGGGAGCGCACTGTGCCTTGAAGGAGGGTGAAGGTTTCTGGGGCTGGGAGTGCACTGTGCCTTGAAGGAGGGTGAAGGTTTCTGGGACAGGGAGTGCACTGTGCCGTGAAGGAGGGTGAAGGTTTCTGGGGCTGGGAGCGCACTGTGCCTTGAAGGAGGGTGAAGGTTTCTGGGGCTGGGAGCGCACTGTGCCGTGAAGGAGGGTGAAGGTTTCTGGGACAGGGAGCGCACTGTGCCGTGAAGGAGGGTGAAGGTTTCTGGGGCAGGGAGCGCACTGTGCCGTGAAGGAGGGTGAAGGTTTCTGGGACAGGGAGCGCACTGTGCCTTGAAGGAGGGTGAAGGTTTCTGGGACAGGGAGCGCACTGTGCCGTGAAGGAGGGTGAAGGTTTCTGTGGCAGGGAGCGCACTGTGCCGTGAAGGAGGGTGAAGGTTTCTGGGACAGGGAGCGCACTGTGCCGTGAAGGAGGGTGAAGGTTTCTGGGCAGGGAGCGCACTGTGCCGTGAAGGAGGGTGAAGGTTTCTGTGGCAGGGAGCGCACTGTGCTGTGAAGGAGGGTGAAGGTTTCTGTGGCAGGGAGCGCACTGTGCCTTGAAGGAGGGTGAAGGTTTCTGGGACAGGGAGCGCACTGTGCCGTGAAGGAGGGTGAAGGTTTCTGTGGCAGGGAGCGCACTGTGCCGTGAAGGAGGGTGAAGGTTTCTGGGGCAGGGAGCGCACTGTGCTGTGAAGGAGGGTGAAGGTTTCTGGGGCTGGGAGCGCACTGTGCTGTGAAGAAGGATGAAGGTTTCTAGCGCAGAGAGCGCACTGTGCCGTGAAGGAGGGGGAAGGTTTCTGGGGCTGGGAGCGCACTGTGCTGTGAAGAAGGATGAAGGTTTCTAGCGCAGAGAGCGCACTGTGCTGTGAAGGAGGGTGAAAGTAAGGTTTCTGGGGCAGGGAGCGCACTGTGCCGTGAAGGAGGATGAAGGTTTCTGGGGCTGGGAGCACACTGTGCCGTGAAGAAGGGTGAAAATAAGGTTTCTGGGGCAGGGAGCGCACTGTGCCGTGAAAGAGGAGGAAGGTTTCTGGGGCAGGGAGCACACTGTGCTGTGAAGTAGGGTGAAGGTAAGGTTTCTGGGGCAGGGAGCGCACTGTGCCGTGAAGGAGGGCGAAGGTTTCTGGGGCAGGGAGCACACTGTGCCGTGAAGGAGGGTGATGGTTTCTGGGGCAGGGAGCACACTGTGCCGTGAAGGAGGGTGAAGGTTTCTGGGGCAGGGAGCACACTGTGCTGTGAAGGAGGGTGAAGAGTTTCTGGGGCAGGGAGCCTCCTTGCACTGTGCCGTGAAGGAGGGTGAAGGTTTCTGGGGCAGGGAGCACACTGTGCCGTGAAGGAGGGTGAAGGTTTCTGGGGCAGGGAGCACACTGTGCTGTGAAGGAGGGTGAAGGTGAAGGTTTCTGGGGCAGGGAGCGCACTGTGCCGTGAAGGAGGGTGAAGGTTTCTGGGGCAGGGAGCACACTGTGCCGTGAAGGAGGGTGAAGGTTTCTGGGGCAGGGAGCACACTGTGCCGTGAAGGAGGGTGAAGGTTTCTGGGGCAGGGAGCACACTCTGCCGTGAAGGAGGGTGAAGGTTTCTGGGGCAGGGAGCACACTGTGCCGTGAAGGAGGGTGAAGATTTCTGGGGCAGGGAGCGCACTGTGCTGTGAAGAAGGGTGAAGATTTCTGGGGCAGGGAGCACACTGTGCCGTGAAGGAGGGTGAAGATTTCTGGGGCAGGGAGCACACTGTGCTGTGAAGAAGGGTGAAGATTTCTGGGGCAGGGAGCGCACTGTGCCGTGAAGAAGGGTGAAGATTTCTGGGGCAGGGAGCGCACTGTGCCGTGAAGGAGGGTGAAGGTTTCTGGGACAGGGAGCACACTGTGCCGTGAAGAAGGGTGAAGGTTTCTGGGGCAGGGAGCGCACTGTGCCGTGAAGAAGGGTGAAGGTTTCTGGGGCAGGGAGCGCACTGTGCCGTGAAGAAGGGTGAAGGTTTCTGGGGCAGGGAGCACACTGTGCCGTGAAGGAGGGTGAAGGTTTCTGGGACAGGGAGCGCACTGTGCCTTGAAGGAGAATGAAGAGTTCAAAGGAGAAAGAGTATGACAGAAATAAAAAGAAGTTATGTTTGAAAATAAATAGTTCCTTAAGAGCTGTACAGCTTGGCTCAGAGGTCTGAAGCAGAATAGTTTCCCCCAAGTCAATGACAGGCATATTGTCATTATTGATCATCTACAGTAGTAGCATACTGAATGACCTCTCTGTAGCAGGTGCTTGCAGAAGTGAAGGATAAGTAGCCGGTATATACCTAGCAGACCATCTAGAACTATCCATGATTTGATTGTAATAGGACTGGTTCTTCTCTTTTCTTTAGCTGGACATTCCTGTTACATTTAACTACATGGTTCAATTGTTCAAGATAGTCAAATAGGCTAAATCCCAGAATATATGGCAACCCTGCATGCGTAATAGTCCTATTTATAGGCTTTGCTAAAGTACCTTTTATAGACTGCAGATATCACACAGACTAAATGGTTGCTTGGTAACTAGGTTATATGCCAGTAGATTCAGAGAATAAGGTCAGATGTCCACTTACGGATTTTCGCGACACTGGCCACAAGGATCCATATAGCGATAATGTAAGGCGTCTGGACGTAGCTCCATTCCCACTGCACCATCTGGAACCCCCCACTGTGGCCGTGCGACTCGCTGCCGTCCTCCGTGGTCGCGGACGGTCCCTCGGCGGACCGGGCCAAGGCAATGCCCGGCGAGGCATACTCCTCCTGGGGCTGGACCTGGAAGCGGTCTAGGGAGGAGGTCGGAGAAGCGGGTAGTGACGGACCGGGTATTCCACCGCTACGGAGACCCAGCTCTGGATGAAGCGACGCCTCAGTCGCGGGGAGGTCAGTCGCAGCTTTACCGACTGCCGACAGCAGAAGGAGCACAGGCACACCGAAGAGGAGCATCTTCCCGTTACACTCACTCAGCCTCGCGTCATCTTCTGTTCCCCTTTTATACACGCCATCAAGGGGAGTACCGGAGGTAAGATAGGTAGGATACGACGTAAGTGACGATACCTGTCACCCGTTTACAATATCAACAACACCACTCTCATTAACGGGTATGCTATCGTAACCCAGTCGAGGCTCTACCGGCTGGCA
Source organism: Coregonus clupeaformis (assembly GCF_020615455.1). Classification (NCBI taxonomy): domain Eukaryota; kingdom Metazoa; phylum Chordata; class Actinopteri; order Salmoniformes; family Salmonidae; genus Coregonus; species Coregonus clupeaformis. The sequence goes on along the minus strand of NC_059223.1, from coordinate 3,016,055 downwards.
TAGCCTATCTTGGCACGTGACCCAAACTCTCTAAGGACCGCTAGGATTTTTTTTCACCAGTTAAAGAGCCATCACATGCGCACGGACCACAGCAGTGTGCAGGTCTAAAGAGCTGTCAATGGATTGTTTTTTAAAGACTACTACTCCTCACTGTAGCATTCTGTGAAAGACTCCAACTCTTCACTGTAGAATTCTGTAAAAGACTACAACTCCTCACTGTAGCATTCTGTGAAGGACTACAACTCCTCACTGTAGAATTCTGTGAAAGACTACAACTCCTCACTGTAGCATTCTGTGAAAGACTACAACTCCTCACTGTAGCATTATGTGAAAGACTACAACTCCTCACTGTAGAATTCTGTGAAAGACTACAACTGCTCACTGTAGCATTCTGTGAAAGACTCCAACTCCTCACTGTAGAATTCTGTGAAAGACTACAACTCCTCACTGTAGAATTCTGTAAAAGACTACTACTCCTCACTGTAGAATTCTGTAAAAGACTACAACTCCTCACTGTAGAATTCTGTGAAAGACTACAACTCCTCACTGTAGAATTCTGTGAAAGACTACAACTCCTCACTGTAGCATTCTGTGAAAGACTACAACTCCTCACTGTAGCATTCTGTGAAAGACTACAACTCCTCACTGTAGAATTCTGTGAAAGACTACAACTCCTCACTGTAGCATTCTGTGAAAGACTACAACTCCTCACTGTAGAATTCTGTGAAAGACTACTACTCCTCACTGTAGTATTCTGTGAAAGACTTACAACTCCTCACTGTAGCATTCTGTGAAAGTTTGAGACAGTTTACTCCTAGGTTAAGTAACCCACACAATCTGAGTGAAAGAATGACATTGGTACAGTAGACTATATACAGTGGGGAAAAAAAGTATTTAGTCAGCCACCAATTGTGCAAGTTCTCCCACTTAAAAAGATGAGAGAGGCCTGTAATTTTCATCATAGGTACACGTCAACTATGACAGACAAAATGAGAAAAAAAAATCCAGAAAATCACATTGTAGGATTTTTAATGAATTTATTTGCAAATTATGGTGGAAAATAAGTATTTGGTCAATAACAAAAGTTTCTCAATACTTTGTTATATACCCTTTGTTGGCAATGACACAGGTCAAACGTTTTCTGTAAGTCTTCACAAGGTTTTCACACACTGTTGCTGGTATTTTGGCCCATTCCTCCATGGAGATCTCCTCTAGAGCAGTGATGTTTTGGGGCTGTCGCTGGGCAACACGGACTTTCAACTCCCTCCAAAGATTTTCTATGGGGTTGAGATCTGGAGACTCCAGGACCTTGAAATGCTTCTTACAAAGCCACTCCTTCGTTGCCCGGGTGGTGTGTTTGGGATCATTGTCATGCTGAAAGACCCAGCCACGTTTCATCTTCAATGCCCTTGCTGATGGAAGGAGGTTTTCACTCAAAATCTCACGATACATGGCCCCATTCATTCTTTCCTTTACACGGATCAGTCGTCCTGGTCCCTTTGCAGAAAAACAGCCCCAAAGTATGATGTTTTCACTCCCATGCTTCACAGTAGGTATGGTGTTCTTTGGATGCAACTCAGCATTCTTTGTTCTCCAAACACGACGAGTTGAGTTTTTACCAAAAAGTTATATTTTGGTTTCATCTGACCATATGACATTCTCCCAATCCTCTTCTGGATGCACTCTAGCAAACTTCAGACGGGCCTGGACATGTACTGGCTTAAGCAGGGGGACACGTCTAGCACTGCAGGATTTGATTCCCTGGCGGCGTAGTGTGTTACTGATGGTAGGCTTTGTTACTTTGGTCCCAGCTCTCTGCAGGTCATTCACTAGGTCCCCCCGTGTGGTACTGGGATTTTTGCTCACCGTTCTTGTGATCATTTTGACCCCACGGGGTGAGATCTTGCGTGGAGCCCCAGATCGAGGGAGATTATCAGTGGTCTTGTATGTCTTCCATTTCCTAATAATTGCTCCCACAGCTGATTTCTTCAAACCAAGCTGCTTACCTATTGCAGATTCAGTCTTCCCAGCCTGGTGCAGGTCTACAATTTTGTTTCTGGTGTCCTTTGACAGCTCTTTGGTCTTGGCCATAATGGAGTTTGGAGTGTGACTGTTTGAGGTTGTGGACAGGTGTCTTTTATACTGATAACAAGTTCAAACAGGTGCCATTAATACAGGTAACGAGTGGAGGACAGAGGAGCCTCTTAAAGAAGAAGTTACAGGTCTGTGAGAGCCAGAAATCTTGCTTGTTTGTAGGTGACCAAATACTTATTTTCCACCATAATTTGCAAATAAATTCATTAAAAATCCTACAATGTGATTTTCTGGATTTTCTTTTCTCAATTTGTCTGTCATAGTTGACGTGTACCTATGATGAAAATTACAGGCCTCTCTCATCTTTTTAAGTGGGAGAACTTGCACAATTGGTGGCTGACTAAATACTTTTTCCCCCCACTGTATATGCCTGAAGATTTGTTTTATTCGGTTTGGAACATAAATGATGATAGTGGTAGTACTGTGTGTGTGGACCATTCAAATAACATTTCAAATGAGCCGTTATTACAACCATTGTTCATTCAATTACAGTTTGTTCTCACTCCCCGTGTCCCCACAGACACACAAATGGTCTCGTAATACGGCCATCCTGTCTTTTTCACGAGTAGCAATCATCTTCAGATAGATTGTACCAATAGAAAGTCACTTTCATTCTCTGTTAAAAAACGGGGCATTTTAACTGCAGCAGAACACGGTGTCATAAAATAAAGACAAACGTTCTCTCTCCTAGAAGGTTCAAATCATTTCAAACAGCGTTAAATGACCACAAAGCATTCACCCAGGAGGAAAGGGGAGTGTGTATGTTTTGCCTATGTGCCTCAGAATAGTGAAAGAAGTGGGGTGTGTTTAAAAATGGCACCCTATTCCCTACATAGTGCAGTACTTTTGAACAGATCCCTATGGGCCCTAGTCAAAAGTGGTGTACTGTATAGGGTGCCAGGGCTCTGGTCAAAGTCGTGCACTATATAGGGAATAGGGTGCCAGGGCTCTGGTCAAAGTCGTGCACTATATAGGGAATAGGGTGCCATTCTCTGGTCTAAAGTAGTGCACTATATAGGGAATAGGGTGCCATTCTCTGGTCTAAAGTAGTGCACTATATAGGGAATAGGGTGCCATTTGGGACACAGCCGTAGAGTACACACATCTACAGGAAACATTGACGGCGAAAACATGCAGTATCAACTAGAACAACTGAAACATACTTCATACACACAACTCAATACAGACAGGTATACACGACTCTACTCAATACAGACAGGTATACACGACTCTACTCAATACAGACAGGTATACGCGACTCTACTCAATACAGACAGGTATACGCGACTCTACTCAATACAGACAGGTATACGCGACTCTACTCAATACAGACAGGTATACGCGACTCTACTCAATACAGACAGGTATACGCGACTCTACTCAATACAGACAGGTATACGCGACTCTACTCAATACAGACAGGTATACGCGACTCTACTCAATACAGACAGGTATACGCGACTCTACTCAATACAGACAGGTATACGCGACTCTACTCAATACAGACAGGTATACGCGACTCTACTCAATACAGACAGGTATACGCGACTCTACTCAATACAGACAGGTATACGCGACTCTACTCAATACAGACAGGTATACACGACTCTACTCAATACAGACAGGTATACACGACTCTACTCAATACAGACAGGTATACACGACTCTACTCAATACAGACAGGTATACACGACTCTACTCAATACAGACAGGTATACACGACTCTACTCAATACAGACAGGTATACACGACTCTACTCAATACAGACAGGTATACACGACTCTACTCAATACAGACAGGTATACACGACTCTACTCAATACAGACAGGTATACGCGACTCTACTCAATACAGACAGGTATACGCGACTCTACTCAATACAGACAGGTATACGCGACTCTACTCAATACAGACAGGTATACGCGACTCTACTCAATACAGACAGGTATACACGACTCTACTCAATACAGACAGGTATACGCGACTCTACTCAATACAGACAGGTATACACGACTCTACTCAATACAGACAGGTATACACGACTCTACTCAATACAGACAGGTATACACGACTCTACTCAATACAGACAGGTATACACGACTCTACTCAATACAACTAATGGGAATGAACACGTAATAAGCAATATTGAAAATCATGACAACGTATATCCTTGCTATTGTATCATACCCACCTCTCAGTGCAAATAGGCAAATCTCTTTATTATGTACATATCATAGTCAGACATATAATAGCTTCCTTCCAAAACTCTGTCCTTAAATGAATGCATTTCAAAAGAGACTGTATGGATACCCCCCGTGTGTACATCATATTTTTATTGGACATGAATACATCTCTATATACAACACTGTGTACCTTGGAAAACAGAGGTCACTGTTAGTTCATTGCTACTGTGAACGTTGGAGACAGCGAGGCGATGTTACATGGAGTGGAATTAAACTTTACAAAAAGGGTGTTGCTTTAAGCTGTTCCATGTCACCAGAGGTTGAAACATAAAGATGTGTGTGTGTGTGTGTGTGAACATCAACCCCTGAACTGAAATATGATGCGACAGGTAAAAGACAACACACTGTACAGTACCCCCACACACACACACACACACACACACACACACACACACACACACACTCACCTTCACCCGTGGAGTCCAAATATGAACTATGAAACAAGTGTTATGATAAATAATATGGGCATGTGACCTGGTTTATGTCCTCCGTCTAGATCAGATCACCTCGTCTCTCGTCTGAGACGTCTCTCTCTCTCTCTGTGTGTGTGTGTGTGTGTGTGTGTGTGTGTGTGTGTGTGTGTGTGTGTGTGTGTGTGTGTGTGTGTGTGTGTGTGTGTGTGTGTGTGTGTGTGTGTGTGTGTGTGTGTGGTCTGAGACCAGGATCAACTTGACCTCTATTTAACAGCATATAGACCATTGGACACTCCCACACTAGAATAATAATATAAAGTTGATAACATTGGATGCTTTTATCCATTCTAATAATAATATTAGTTGATATAAAAACCCTTCTCGACTAAAACATCCTTTTACACCCCACCCAGATACATACAGCACAGTCTTTAAAATACACACATCCTGTTACCCCCCCCACATCTGTACAAAATGTTCAGTTAAAAATTTACAGCATATATTTTCAAAGTATGCTACATCAGGATGTCTGCTCCACCAAACATCTCTATATTATTTAAATCAATACTTGAAACACTTCTTCAGCCTTCACCAATGTTCTATCAAACGGTGCATCCATTTTGGGGAAACGAATGAACAACGTCGTCTTCATATCCCATCTTACAGCATTCTTCATATCCCATCTTACAGCATGATATGAAGGCTAATGGTTGTTTGCAGTCAGACAGGTAACATCCCAAAGCCCTAGTCTGTATCCAGGGGCTGCTGTAGCCGGCACCAGCCTGTAGTTTGTCCGTGTCAAATCAGTCCTTTCTAAGATCCAGGCCCTTGGTACGGTCATAACTTCATCCTTCTTCTTCCTTGCTGGGTGTGTGTGGTAGTACTGTGTGTGTGGTAGTACTGTGTGTGTGGTAGTAGTAGTAGTGTGTGTGTGGTAGTACTGTGTGTGTGTGGTAGTACTGTGTGTGTGGTAGTACTGTGTGTGTGGTAGTACTGTGTGTGGTAGTACTGTGTGTGTGGTAGTACTGTGTGTGTGGTAGTACTGTGTGTGGTAGTACTGTGTGTGTGGTAGTACTGTGTGTGTGGTAGTACTGTGTGTGGTAGTACTGTGTGTGTGTGGTAGTACTGTGTGTGGTAGTACTGTGTGTGTGTGGTAGTACTGTGTGTGTGTGGTAGTACTGTGTGTGTGTGGTAGTACTGTGTGTGTGGTAGTACTGTGTGTGTGGTAGTACTGTGTGTGTGGTAGTACTGTGTGTGGTAGTACTGTGTGTGGTAGTACTGTGTGTGTGGTAGTACTGTGTGTGGTAGTACTGTGTGTGTGGTAGTACTGTGTGTGTGGTAGTACTGTGTGTGTGGTAGTACTGTGTGTGGTAGTACTGTGTGTGGTAGTACTGTGTGTGTGGTAGTACTGTGTGTGGTAGTACTGTGTGTGTGGTAGTACTGTGTGTGTGGTAGTACTGTGTGTGTGGTAGTACTGTGTGTGTGGTAGTACTGTGTGTGGTAGTACTGTGTGTGGTAGTACTGTGTGTGTGGTAGTACTGTGTGTGGTAGTACTGTGTGTGTGTGGTAGTACTGTGTGTGGTAGTACTGTGTGTGTGTGGTAGTACTGTGTGTGTGGTAGTACTGTGTGTGGTAGTACTGTGTGTGTGTGGTAGTACTGTGTGTGGTAGTACTGTGTGTGTGTGGTAGTACTGTGTGTGTGTACTGTAGAACGGTCCGTCTGTATAGGTCTGTGTGGGTCAGGTCTGTCTGTCTGTCTTCAGAGCTTGTCCCAGTCTGTGTAGGTCTGTGTAGTTCTCTGTGTGTTCAGAGCTTGTCCCAGTCTGTGTAGGTCTGTGTAGTTCTCTGTGTGTTCAGAGCTTGTCCCAGTCTGTGTAGGTCTGTGTAGTTCTCTGTGTGTTCAGAGCTTGTCCCAGTCTGTGTAGGTCTGTGTAGTTCTCTGTGTGTTCAGAGCTTGTCACCAGTCTTGTTGCTGAGTCCCAGAGCCTGAACCACGTCAACACTCAGTCCGCTCTTCAGTGTCCTCCTCACTGCAACACACAGAAACAAAGACGTCAAACTAAATGAGAACAATGCACAGACAGGGAAAACACACACACACACACACACACACACACACACACACACACACACACACACACACACACACAAGCATACACACACACACACACATTTTACACCCGCACGCACTTATGCGCACAAACACACGCACGATACAACGTCAACGCACCCCACTCCGTCTCAGGGGGAGTTGGGATATCTCTGTATAGTGAAGCCAACGCACCCCACTCCGTCTCAGGGGGAGTTGGGATATCTCTGTATAGTGAAGCCAACGCACCCCACTCCGCCTCAGGGGGAGTTGGGATATCTCTGTATAGTGAAGCCAACGCACCCCACTCCGCCTCAGGGGGAGTTGGGATATCTCTGTATAGTGAAGCCAACGCACCCCACTCCGCCTCAGGGGAGTTGGGATATCTCTGTATAGTGAAGCCAACGCACCCCACTCCGTCTCAGGGGGAGTTGGGATATCTCTGTATAGTGAAGCCAACGCACCCCACTCCGCCTCAGGGGAGTTGGGATATCTCTGTATAGTGAAGCCAACGCACCCCACTCCGCCTCAGGGGGAGTTGGGATATCTCTGTATAGTGAAGCCAACGCACCCCACTCCGTCTCAGGGGGAGTTGGGATATCTCTGTATAGTGAAGCCAACGCACCCCACTCCGTCTCAGGGGGAGTTGGGATATCTCTGTATAGTGAAGCCAACGCACCCCACTCCGTCTCAGGGGGAGTTGGGATATCTCTGTATAGTGAAGCCAACGCACCCCACTCCGCCTCAGGGGAGTTGGGATATCTCTGTATAGTGAAGCCAACGCACCCCACTCCGCCTCAGGGGGAGTTGGGATATCTCTGTATAGTGAAGCTAACGCACCCCACTCCGCCTCAGGGGAGTTGGGATATCTCTGTATAGTGAAGCCAACGCACCCCACTCCGCCTCAGGGGAGTTGGGATATCTCTGTATAGTGAAGCCAACGCACCCCACTCCGCCTCAGGGGGAGTTGGGATATCTCTGTATAGTGAAGCCAACGCACCCCACTCCGCCTCAGGGGGAGTTGGGATATCTCTGTATAGTGAAGCCAACGCACCCCACTCCGTCTCAGGGGGAGTTGGGATATCTCTGTATAGTGAAGCCAACACACCCCACTCCGCCTCAGGGGGAGTTGGGATATCTCTGTATAGTGAAGCCAACGCACCCCACTCCGTCTCAGGGGGAGTTGGGATATCTCTGTATAGTGAAGCCAACGCACCCCACTCCATCTCAGGGGAGTTGGGATATCTCTGTATAGTGAAGCCAAAGCACCCCACTCCGTCTCAGGGGAGTTGGGATATCTCTGTATAGTGAAGCCAACGCACCCCACTCCGTCTCAGGGGGAGTTGGGATATCTCTGTATAGTGAAGCCAAAGCACCCCACTCCGCCTCAGGGGCAGTTGGGATATCTCTGTATAGTGAAGCCAACGCACCCCACTCCGTCTCAGGTTGGAGTTGGGATATCTCTGTATAGTGAAGCCAACGCACCCCACTCCGCCTCCGGGGGAGTTGGGATATCTCTGTATAGTGAAGCCAACGCACCTCATCCGACAGGCCAAAGGAAGACAATAACAAGATAATAATAGATGTTGTATTGAGAAGCTTCTTTCATTACTGAATCAATGACCAGCTGGGGGCTCCACGATGGAGCATCTTTACATTAACACTGTAAGGGTTTGTACCTTTTCTGAGAAGGTCACTGCTACAGTTCAGAAAACATCGACCCATTCCAGAGACACAGACTGCGTCCCAAATTACACCCTATTCCCTATACAGTGAGGGAAAAAAAAGTATTTGATCCCCTGCTGATTTTGTACGTTTGCCCATTGACAAAGAAATGAGCAGTCTATAATTTTAATGGTAGGTTTATTTGAACAGTGAGAGACAGAATAACAACAACAAAAATCCAGAAAAACGCATGTCAAAAATGTTATAAATTGATTTGCATTTGAATGAGGGAAATAAGTATTTGACCCCCTCTCAATCAGAAAGATTTCTGGCTCATTTATACAGGTAACGAGCTGAGATTAGGAGCACACTCTTAAAGGGAGTGCTCCTAATCTCAGCTTGTTACCTGTATAAAAGACACCTGTCCACAGAAGCAATCAATCAATCAGATTCCAAACTCTCCACCATGGCCAAGACCAAAGAGCTCTCCAAGGATGTCAGGGACAAGATTGTAGACCTACACAAGGCTGGAATGGGCTACAAGACCATCGCCAAGCAGCTTGGTGAGAAGGTGACAACAGTTGGTGCGATTATTTGCAAATGGAAGAAACACAAAATAACTGTCAATCTCCCTCGGCCTGGGGCTCCATGCAAGATCTCACCTCGTGGAGTTGCAATGATCATGAGAACGGTGAGTAATCAGCCCAGAATTACACAGGAGGATCTTGTCAATGATCTCAAAGCAGCTGGGACCATAGTCACCAAGAAAACAATTGGTAACACACTACGCCGTGAAGGACTGAAATCCTGCAGTGCCCGCAAGGTCCCCCTGCTCAAGAAAGCACATATACAGGCCCGTCTGAAGTTTGCCAATGAACATCTGAATGATTCAGAGGAGAACTGGGTGAAAGTGTTGTGGTCAGATGAGACTAAAATGGAGCTCTTTGGCATCAACTCAACTCGCCGTGTTTGGAGGAGGAGGAATGCTGCCTATGACCCAAGCACACCATCAAACATGGAGGTGGAAACATTATGCTTTGGGGGTGTTTTTCTGCTAAGGGGACAGGACAACTTCACCGCATCAAAGGGACGATGGACGGAGCCATGTACTGTCAAATCTTGGGTGAGAACCTCCTTCCCTCAGCCAGGGCATTGAAAATGGGTCGTGGATGGGTATTCCAGCATGACAATGACCCAAAACACACGGCCAAGGCAATAAAGGAGTGGCTCAAGAAGAAGCACATTAAGGTCCTGGAGTGGCCTAGCCAGTCTCCAGACCTTAATCCCATAGAAAATCTGTGGAGGGAGCTGAAGGTTCGAGTTGCCAAACGTCAGCCTCGAAACCTTAATGACTTGGAGAAGATCTGCAAAGAGGAGTGGAACAAAATCCCTCCCGGGATGTGTGCAAACCTGGTGGCCAACTACAAGAAACGCCTGACCTCTGTGATTGCCAGCAAGGGTTTTGCCACCAAGTACTAAGTCATGTTTTGCAGATGGGTCAAATACTTATTTCCCTCATTAAAATGCAAATCAATTTATAACATTTTTTATTTGTGTTTTTCTGGATTTTTTTGTTGTTATTCTGTCTCTCACTGTTCAAATAAACCTAGCATTAACATTATAAAGCTGGGTCTGTACTATGTAGTGTATGATAGAGATGTTTAGAGAGGAACTAACAACAGAGATATGATGGACCCAGGGAGATAACGCTCAGAGATAGGATGGACCCAGGGAGATAACGCTCTGCTGTCCAGATAAAGGTCTGTTATGGAAACACATCATACTGTGGATGGACACACAAGGACAGAGAGACATACAGGGACATAGGGCTTATCCCTCAGTGGCGACACACATCTAACCTTGACCCTTATCAGGTACTGGAGGCAGAATAACTACGGAAACATGGCAGAAGATGGAAGGCAGTAGTCACCAAGCCTTGTCTAGCAGAACTACAGAGTGGATGGAAGGCAGTAGTCACCAAGCCTTGTCCAGCAGAACTACAGAGTGGATGGAAGGCAGTAGTCACCAAGCCTTGTCTAGCAGGACTACAGAGTGGATGGAAGGCAGTAGTCACCAAGCCTTGTCTAGCAGGACTACAGAGTGGATGGAAGGCAGTAGCCACCAAGCCTTGTCTAGCAGGACTACAGAGTGGATGGAAGGCAGTAGTCACCAAGCCTTGTCTAGCAGGACTACAGAGTGGATGGAAGGCAGTAGTCACCAAGCCTTGTCTAGCAGGACTACAGAGTGGATGGAAGGCAGTAGTCACCAAGCCTTGTCCAGCAGGACTACAGAGTGGATGGAAGGCAGTAGTCACCAAACCTTGTCTAGCAGGACTACAGAGTGGATGGAAGGCAGTAGACACCAAGCCTTGTCTAGCAGGACTACAGAGTGGATGGAAGGCAGTAGTCACCAAGCCTTGTCCAGCAGGACTACAGAGTGGATGGAAGGCAGTAGTCACCAAGCCTTGTCTAGCAGGACTACAGAGTGGATGGAAGGCAGTAGTCACCAAGCCTTGTCTAGCAGGACTACAGAGTGGATGGAAGGCAGTAGTCACCAAGCCTTGTCTAGCAGGACTACAGAGTGGATGGAAGGCAGTAGTCACCAAGCCTTGTCCAGCAGGACTACAGAGTGGATGGAAGGCAGTAGTCACCAAGCCTTGTCTAGCAGGACTACAGAGTGGATGGAAGGCAGTAGTCACCAAGCCTTGTCTAGCAGGACTACAGAGTGGATGGAAGGCAGTAGTCACCAAGCCTTGTCTAGCAGAACTACAGAGTGGATGGAAGGCAGTAGTCACCAAGCCTTGTCTAGCAGAACTACAGAGTGGATGGAAGGCAGTAGTCACCAAGCCTTGTCTAGCAGGACTACAGAGTGGATGGAAGGCAGTAGTCACCAAGCCTTGTCTAGCAGGACTACAGAGTGGATGGAAGGCAGTAGTCACCAAGCCTTGTCCAGCAGAACTACAGAGTGGATGGAAGGCAGTAGTCACCAAGCCTTGTCTAGCAGGACTACAGAGTGGATGGAAGGCAGTAGTCACCAAGCCTTGTCTAGCAGGACTACAGAGTGGATGGAAGGCAGTAGTCACCAAGCCTTGTCCAGCAGGACTACAGAGTGGATGGAAGGCAGTAGTCACCAAGCCTTGTCTAGCAGGACTACAGAGTGGATGGAAGGCAGTGGCCACCAAGCCTTGTCTAGCAGGACTACAGAGTGGATGGAAGGCAGTGGTCACCAAGCCTTGTCTAGCAGGACTACAGAGTGGATGGAAGGCAGTAGTCACCAAGCCTTGTCTAGCAGAACTACAGAGTGGATGGAAGGCAGTAGTCACCAAGCCTTGTCTAGCAGGACTACAGAGTGGATGGAAGGCAGTAGTCACCAAGCCTTGTCTAGCAGAACTACAGAGTGGATGGAAGGCAGTAGTCACTAAGCCTTGTCTAGCAGGACTACAGAGTGGATGGAAGGCAGTAGTCACCAAGCCTTGTCTAGCAGGACTACAGAGTGGATGGAAGGCAGTAGCCACCAAGCCTTGTCTAGCAGGACTACAGAGTGGATGGCAGGCAGTAGTCACCAAGCCTTGTCTAGCAGGACTACAGCGTGGATGGAAGGCAGTAGTCACCAAGCCTTGTCTAGCAGGACTACAGAGTGGATGGAAGGCAGTAGTCACCAAGCCTTGTCTAGCAGGACTACAGAGTGGATGGAAGGCAGTAGTCACCAAGCCTTGTCTAGCAGGACTACAGAGTGGATGGAAGGCAGTAGTCACCAAGCCTTGTCTAGCAGGACTACAGAGTAGATGGAAGGCAGTAGTCACCAAGCCTTGTCTAGCAGGACTACAGAGTGGATGGAAGGCAGTAGTCACCAAGCCTTGTCTAGCAGGACTACAGAGTGGATGGAAGGCAGTAGTCACCAAGCCTTGTCTAGCAGAACTACAGAGTGGATGGGTTTTGTTCCAGCCAAACACTACCGTAACTGGTATAGACCATATTGAAGACCTTGATTAGTTGAATTAGGTGCTTAAGCGCTGGAACAAAAGCCTGCACACCTACAATGGGATCAAGGCTAGTGACCAAGGGTGAGCTGTATGGAATGGCAGTACAGCAGCCTCTCTACATTTAGAGGGGATCACTTGGGAAATAACACGCAAAGAAACAGATAAGAGTTGGTATAGTTTAGTTGAAGGGATCTATTCAACAGCTGTCTCTGGTCTACTTAAGGGTCCTTCGTCTCCATGTTGTAGTACTCACATGACTTCCTGTTGAGCCGGGAGCGTTTGCGTGTCTTGGGGCTGGACGGCCTCTCTGTGGGGTTCTGGGTAACAGACTTGACTAGCCGATCCATGATCTCATCCGTAGCGTCGTCCTGGGAGCTGGCACTGTCCTCTTTGGCAACAGACATCTGGCATGCACTGACTCTGCCTAGACCTGGGGAAGAAGAGGAGGAAGAGGAGGAATCACTGACTCTGCCTAGACCTGGGGGAAGAAGAGGAGGAAGAGGAGGAATCACTGACTCTGCCTAGACCTGGGGAAGAAGAGGAGGAAGAGGAGGAATCACTGACTCTGCCTAGACCTGGGGAAGAAGAGAGGGGGAAATCCAATAACATTTGATTATTTAGCAGATGTTATTGCGGGTGTAGTGAAATGCTTGTGTTCCTAGCTCCAACAGGGCAGTAGTATCTAACAATACACAGCAATACACACAAATCTAAAAGGTAAAGGAATTAATAAATATATAAATATTAGGACAATGTCGGAGTCCAGAGTATAAATGTACAGTACCAGTCAAAAGTTTGGACACCTCCTCATTCAAGGGTTTTTCCTTATTTAAAAAAAAACTATTTTCTACTTTGTAGAATAATAGTGAAGACATCAAAACTATGAAATAACACATATGGAATCATGTAGTAACCAAAAAGTTGTTAAACAAATCAAAATATATTTTATATTTGAGATTCTTCAAATAGCCACCCTTTGCCTTGATGACAGCTTTGCACACTCTTGGCATTCTCTCAACCAGCTTCACCTGGAATGCTTTTCCAACTTTTTGAAGGAGTTCCTACATATGCTGAGCACTTGTTGGCTGCTTTTCCTTCACTCTGCGGTCCAACTCATCCCAAACCATCTCAATTGGGTGGAGGTCGGGGGATTGTGGAGGCCAGGTCATCTGATGCAGCACTCCATCATTTCTCCTTCTTGGTAAAATAGCCCTTACACAGCCTGGAGGTGTGTTGGGTCATTGTCCTGTTGAAAAACAAATGATAGTCCCACTAAGCCCAAACCAGATGGGATGGCGTATCGCTGCAGAATGCTGTGGTAGCCATGCTGGTTAAGTGTGCCTTGAATTCTAAATAATCACACAGTGTCACCACCAATCTCTCCTTACGGTGGGAAATACACATGCGGAGATCATACGTTCACCGACTCTGCGTCTCACAAAGACACAGCGGTTGGAACAAAAAATCTGAAATTTGGACTCCAGACCAAAGGAAAGATTTCCACCGGTCTAATGTCCATTGCTCGTGTTTCTTGGCCCAAGCAAGTCTCTCCTTCTTATTGGTGTCCTTTAGTAGTGGTTTCTTTGCAGCAATTCGACCATGAAGGCCTGATTCACACAGTCTCCTCTGAACAGTTGATGTTGAGATGTGTCTTGAACTTGAACTCTGTGAAGCATTTATTTGAGCTGCAATTTCTGAGGCTGGTAACTCTAATGAACTTATCCTCTGCAGCAGAGGTAACTCTGGGTCTTCCATTCCTGTGGCAGTCCTCATGAGAGCCAGTTTCATCATAGCGCTTGATGGTTGTTGAGACTGCACTTGAAGAAACTTTCAAAGCTCTTGAAATGTTCCGTATTGACTGACCTTCATGTCTTAAAGTAATGATGGACTGTCGTTTCTCTTTGCTTATTTGAGCTGTTCTTGCCATAATATGGACTTGGTCTTTTACCAAATAGGGCTATCTTCTGTATACCCCCCTACCTTGTCACAACACAACTGATTGGCTCAAACGCATTAGGAAGGAAATAAATTCCACAAATTAACTTTTAAGAAGGCACACCTGTTAATTGAAATGCATTCCAGGTGACTACCTCATGAAGCTGGTTGAGAGAATGCCAAGAGTGTGCAAAGCTGTCATCAAGGCAAAGGGTGGCTATTTGAAGAATCTCAAATGTAAAATATATTTTGATTTTGTTTAACACTTTTTTAGGTTACTACATGATTCTATATGTGTTATTTCATAGTTTTGATGTCTTCACTATTATTCTACAATGTAGAAAATAGTTAAAAATAAAGAAAAACCCTTGAATGAGTAGGTGTGTCCAAGTTTTTGACTGGTACTGTATATGTGATGGGATGTATAGACATTATGGACAGTATGTGGTAATTGAAGTAATATGTACATTACATTTACATTACATTTTAGTCATTTAGCAGACGCTCTTATCCAGAGCGACTTACAGTTAGCACATACATGGCAGGATAACACTAACACTATCCCCAACACTGAAAGTAACAGCATCAGCGAGAGAGAGAGAGAGAGAGGAGAGAGAGGGGGGAGAGAGAGAGAGAGGGGGGAGAGGGGGGAGAGAGAGAGAGAGAGAGAGACAGAGACAGAGACAGAGACAGAGACAGAGAGACAGAGAGACAGAGAGACAGAGAGACAGAGAGACACAGAGAGACAGAGAGACAGAGAGACAGAGAGACAGAGAGACAGAGAGACAGAGAGACAGAGAGACAGAGAGACAGAGAGACAGAGAGACAGAGAGACAGAGAGACAGAGAGACAGAGAGACAGAGACAGAGACAGAGACAGAGACAGAGACAGAGACAGAGAGAGAGAGAGAGAGAGAGAGAGAGAGAGAGAGAGAGAGAGAGAGAGAGAGACAGAAAGTAACCCACAGTGTTAGGGACACAACACTTGCCCAGACCTAGGGAAGCTCAGAGGAGGAAGCATTAGAATATAACTAACTCTGCCCAGACCTAGGGAAGCTCAGAGGAGGAAGCATTAGAATATAACTAACTCTGCCCAGACCTAGGGAAGCTCAGAGGAGGAAGCATTAGAATATAACTAACTCTGCCCAGACCTTGGGGAAGCTCAGAGGAGGAAGCATTAGAATATAACTAACTCTGCCCAGACCTAGGGAAGCTCAGAGGAGGAAGCATTAGAATATAACTAACTCTGCCCAGACCTAGGGAAGCTCAGAGGAGGAAGCATTAGAATATAACTAACTCTGCCCAGACCTAGGGAAGCTCAGAGGAGGAAGCATTAGAATATAACTAACTCTGCCCAGACCTAGGGAAGCTCAGAGGAGGAAGCATTAGAATATAACTAACTCTGCCCAGACCTTGGGAAGCTCAGAGGAGGAAGCATTAGAATATAACTAACTCTGCCCAGACCTAGGGAAGCTCAGAGGAGGAAGCATTAGAATATAACTAACTCTGCCCAGACCTAGGGAAGCTCAGAGGAGGAAGCATTAGAATATAACTAACTCTGCCCAGACCTAGGGAAGCTCAGAGGAGGAAGCATTAGAATATAACTAACTCTGCCCAGACCTAGGGAAGCTCAGAGGAGGAAGCATTAGAATATAACTAACTCTGCCCAGACCTAGGGAAGCTCAGAGGAGGAAGCATTAGAATATAACTAACTCTGCCCAGACCTAGGGAAGCTCAGAGGAGGAAGCATTAGAATATAACTAACTCTGCCCAGACCTAGGGAAGCTCAGAGGAGGAAGCATTAGAATATAACTAACTCTGCCCAGACCTAGGGAAGCTCAGAGGAGGAAGCATTCGAATATAACTAACTCTGCCTAGACCTAGGGAAGCTCAGAGGAGGAAGCATAAAATGTTATGTAAATGTTAATTTCATTCTCCCTAGTCACTGATCTAAGGTCAGGTTGACATCCTCCTCTCCCTATTGGTTAAGGTCAGGTTGACATCCTCCTCTCCCTATTGGTTAAGGTCAGGTTGACATCCTCCTCTCCCTATTGGTTAAGGTCAGGTTGACATCCTCCTCTCCCTATTGGTTAAGGTCAGGTTGACATCCTCCTCTCCCCTATTGGTTAAGGTCAGGTTGACATCCTCCTCTCCCTATTGGTTAAGGTCAGGTTGACATCCTCCTCTCCCTATTGGTTAAGGTCAGGTTGACATCCTCCTCTCCCTATTGGTTAAGGTCAGGTTGACATCCTCCTCTCCCTATTGGTTAAGGTCAGGTTGACATCCTCCTCTCCCTATTGGTTAAGGTCAGGTTGACATCCCCCCCTCCCTATTGGTTAAGGTTATGGTTTGGAGAAGATAAACTGATCCTAGATTTGCGCCTACTGAGACAAAGCTAATTGGTCCACATTAACCCAGGCAAGCGAAAAAGGAAATTGGTATTTGTGTTTAATCCACTGGGTAAAGAGAAGCAGCATTAGAAGATAATGAAATCCTTATTGATCAGAAGTCAGGTCACAGCTACATCCCAAATGACACCCTATCCCCTATGGGTCCTGGTCAAATGGCTCACTATCCCCTATGGGTCCTGGTCAAATGGCACCCTATCCCCTATGGGTCCTGGTCAAATGGCACCCTATCCCCTATGGGTCCTGGTCAAATGGCTCACTATCCCCTATGGGTCCTGGTCAAATGGCTCACTATCCCCTATGGGTCCTGGTCAAATGGCTCACTATCCCCTATGGGTCCTGGTCAAATGGCTCACTATCCCCTGTGGGTCCTGGTCAAATGGCTCACTATCCCCTATGGGTCCTGGTCAAATGGCTCACTATCCCCTATGGGTCCTGGTCAAATGGCTCACTATCCCCCTATGGGTCCTGGTCAAATGGCTCACTATCCCCTATGGGTCCTGGTCAAATGGCTCACTATCCCCTATGGGTCCTGGTCAAATGGCTCACTATCCCCTATGGGTCCTGGTCAAATGGCTCACTATCCCCTATGGGTCCTGGTCAAATGGCTCACTATCCCCTGTGGGTCCTGGTCAAATGGCTCACTATCCCCTATGGGTCCTGGTCAAATGGCTCACTATCCCCTATGGGTCCTGGTCAAATGGCTCACTATCCCCTATGGGTCCTGGTCAAATGGCTCACTATCCCCTATGGGTCCTGGTCAAATGGCTCACTATCCCCTATGGGTCCTGGTCAAATGGCTCACTATCCCCTATGGGTCCTGGTCAAATGGCTCACTATCCCCTATGGGTCCTGGTCAAATGGCTCACTATCCCCTATGGGTCCTGGTCAAATGGCTCACTGTCCCCTATGGGTCCTGGTCAAATGGCTCACTATCCCCTATGGGTCCTGGTCAAATGGCTCACTATCCCCTGTGGGTCCTGGTCAAATGGCTCACTGTCCCCTATGGGTCCTGGTCAAATGGTACCCTATCCCCTATGGGTCCTGGTCAAATGGCTCACTATCCCCTATGGGTCCTGGTCAAATGGCTCACTATCCCCTATGGGTCCTGGTCAAATGGCTCACTATCCCCTATGGGTCCTGGTCAAATGGCTCACTATCCCCTATGGGTCCTGGTCAAATGGCTCACTATCCCCTATGGGTCCTGGTCAAATGGCACCCTATCCCCTGTGGGTCCTGGTAGTGCACTACATAGGGTATAAGGTGTCAATTGGGACGCAGTCAATGATTATTCCCACCCTGACAACACAGAGCCTAACAACCTAACAGACCTAACAGAATTCAGCTAGGTGCATGTAGAGGAGGCTAATGCTTTATGGGGCGACAGGTAGCCTAGTGGTTAAGAGCGTTGGGCTAGTAACCCATAGGTAGGTCGCTGGTTCGAATCCCCAAACTGACTATGTGAGAAAAAAATCTGTCAATGTGCCCTTGAGCAAGGCACTTAACCCCAATTTGCTAAATGACTAAATTGTAAATGTATATCACAGACCACGTGTTAACGCTAACAATAACAACCATGTCATGACCCTTTCAGAAACGTCAGACAACACAGTCCCCTTTCTGTGTTCCAGTCGGAGCCTTTCCTACTGTGCATATCCTATATGTAGTGTTACATATAGAACCACCCCTGGGATGCATGGATTTATTGGTTTTCATTATGCTTGAAAAGACCAACCCCATTCCAGGGTTAGCACCATGTTAGCAGACAGAGGTCCTGCTGGGGGTGTGTGTGTGTGCCCGTCTCTTACTGCGGTATCCCCGGTTGCGGCGCAGGTTGCCCTGGTGGTCGGTACTGCTGGAGGTGATGAGCATGTTCTTCATGTTCTCGTGCTCCTCCTGGGCTGGCTCTGGATCTGCAGGCCTGGAAACAGGGGAGGGGCTGTCCTGGGACTGGGGAGAGACCGCCCCAGAGAACTTCTCCGTCTGAGAGGGGGGGAAGAGAGAGCGAGAATGTGAGAGAGAGAAAGAGAGAGAATGGAAGATAGAGGGAGCATGGATTCAGTCTAGACACTGGTGTTAAAGATAGAGGGAGCATGGATTCAGTCTAGACACTGGTGTTAAAGATAGAGGGAGCATGGATTCAGTCTAGACACTGGTGTGTAATGACTTTTGAAATCCACTTTGCATTTTAATCGAGAAAATGTCAATTTGTGAACGCACTTTTAATAAAGCCATAGTGTGTTGTGTATATTTGAATCAACAATGGAGACAATCTAAGGAGGCAGTGTTTATAGGATATGAGCCACTCTCCAGTGGTTACTGGTCAGAGCCCCACACCCCAGCCCTCAGCCCTATCCCCAGCCCCACACCCCAGCCCTATACCCAGCCCCACACCCCAGCCCTCAGCCCTATCCCCAGACCTACACCCCAGCCCTCAGCCCTATCCCCAGACCTACACCCCACCCTCAGCCCTATCCCCAGACCTACACCCCACCCTCAGCCCTATCCCCAGCCCCACACCCCAGCCCTCAGCCCTATCCCCAGCCCCACACCCCACCCTCAGCCCTATCCCCAGCCCCACACCCCACCCCTCAGCCCTATCCCCAGACCTACACCTCAGCCCTATCCCCAGACCTACACCCAAGCCCTATACCCTACCCCCAGCCCTCAGCCCTATCCCCAGACCTACACCCTAGCCCTATACCCTAGCCCCAGACCTAGCCCTACACCCAGCCCTCAGCCCTATCCCCAGCCCCACACCCCAGCCCTATCCCCAGACCTACACCCTAGCCCTATACCCTAGCCCCAGACCTAGACCTATACCCTAGTCCCAGACCTAGCCCTACACCCAGACCTACACCCTAGCTCTATACCCTAGCCCCAGACCTAGCCCTACACCCAGACCTAGCCCTACACCCAGACCTAGCTCTATACCCTACCCCCAGACCTAGCCCTACACCCAGACCTAGCCCTATACCCTACCCCCAGACCTAGCCCTATACCCTACCCCCAGACCTAGCCCTACACCCAGACCTAGCCCTATACCCTAGCCCCAGACCTAGCCCTACACCCAGACCTAGCCCTATACCCTAGCCCCAGACCTAGCCCCTACACCCAGACCTAGCTCTATACCCCTAGCCCCAGACCTAGCCCTACACCCAGACCTAGCCCTATACCCTAGCCCCAGACCTAGCCCTACACCCAGACCTAGCTCTATACCCTACCCCCAGACCTAGCCCTACACCCAGACCTAGCCCTATACCCTAGCCCCAGACCTAGCCCTACACCCAGACCTAGCCCTATACCCTAGCCCCAGACCTAGCCCTACACCCAGACCTAGCTCTATACCCTACCCCCAGACCTAGCCCTACACCCAGACCTAGCTCTA